>NC_061122.1:4319459-4334500 GCF_002878395.1 Capsicum annuum | reverse complement strand
ACAATTCACTTTCAAGTTAACTATGCATGGGTTGGAGCAGACTTTACAACCAAACATAATACCTATTCATACAAAGGTGGCGTTGTTGATTCTATGGCTGGAATTGATCTTTCTAACAATCAGTTGAGTGGTGAAATACCTACGGAACTCTGTAATCTTACTGCGATTCGGGCGTTAAACTTGTCAAGTAACCACATAATTGGAACAATACCATCCGAATTCTCAAACCTCCAGAAAATTGAGAGTTTGGACCTATCATACAACAAATTGAGTGGGAGGATTCCCCCACAACTTGTAGAGTTGACAACTCTAGCTGTGTTTAGCGTGGCACACAACAATTTAACAGGTATGACTCCACAGCGTACATCTCAGTTTGCAACTTTTACTGAAAGCAGTTATGAGGGGAATCCGTTTCTTTGTGGTCCTCCGTTACATAACAATTGCATGGAGACTAAAGAGACACCGATGTCATCTCTCGTGCTAGAATGTTGTGAAGCCGATCATGGTTTTCTAGAAATGGAGTCGTTCTACATTTCCTTCCTTGTGGCATATGCACATGTGGTGCTCGCCCTGGTTGTAGTACTTTGTGTAAACCCCTATTGGAGAAATGTCTGGTTTTATTATGTAGATTCTTGTATGTATTCGTGTTACTATTATTTTGCTTCCAAATGTATATGACCTTAAAAATAAAGGTGACTTAGTTGCATTTCGTTATGCAAATTGTATCTTTGGGTTATTCTTGGTACTTATCAAGTTTATTAATACTAGTAGAAGTTTTATTGATTTGCTTGTGTTTGGGAATGTGATAGTCTTTTTTGTGCCTATAACAATTTGAAATAATTCTGTAGAATCTAAACCCAATCATATCTCGACTTCTGTTAAGTTTGGATATCAGACATGATATTCTTGAACATACTGGTTGTGCTGGGGAAAACAGGCTTCCTACATTATGCGGAAATTCTTTAGATGGTTCTTCTGATGATGACTTCTGGTTTGTGAAAGAGCCTCTATACTTGTAGTTGAAAGAAGTGAATTGCTTTAGTCACTTTCGGCTGGTATCAGTACTGCATGCAACACTTGGATTTAGGCCTGTGAAATATCATGGAAAATGACCATTTAATGCGTGTTTGCACTACAGGTATGTAAATTTATCCTATTCATGAGCATTGACTTGAAGTAATATCTTAATCTCTCAGGAGCCTGTATCTGTTACTTTTTCTCTGCACTTCACCTTGCAATGCATTTCCGTGGATGAATATTTCTTCCTCATGTGCCTATTTGCAACAAATTACAATCCTAAAACGATAATAAGTCCTGCTACGATTACACAAATCATTTGTGTCCATTTATCCAATCTTCTTTATGAAGTCATGGTTAGAGTGCTCGCTTCCACAGTCGGGGAGTTTATGCTTTGACAGTCTTGACAATGCTTGTTATAGTTTCATTTCCTAATTCTCCCCATAGTGGAGTTCAAGATTTTCTTCGTTGATCACACGTCAATCGGATATAATCATTTGCAATGCCTGCCTATCTGGTGTGAATTTTATTTTTGTCTTACAGTAGTAGTTTGGCATAGCCAATTTGAATTATGTTAACTTGTTTACATTTCTTTATTGAGCAGACTTGTATTTTACAGTTACCTTTACTACACATATGCTGTGGCATTACTTGGATTTTCACTGATTTTGTCAACACTAGAAAGTTTCAATGTGGAGGACGAGGCAGTGAGAGTTCTAGTTGCTGCTCCACTGCTTGCCTATACAGACACCGATGTATTGTACTCAGGTACTGTTATCACTCTCACAGTTTTATTTTTGGATACAATAAGTTTTTGACTTTTTATTTTGGAAAACAAGCATCAAGTCTCTCCAAGGCACATATTCTAAACAAATTACCATGTTAAAATCAGTTTATCGGAAATAGTTTCTCCATCTTCATAAGGTACGGTAAGTGTAATTAAGCAAGACAGCAGTAAGCTTCTTGCAGAGTTAGAAATGGAAGATGCAAGTATTCTATGAAGAGAGAGAAGAGAAGAAGCTAAGGGAGAAAGAGGATTAGAGATGAGAGAATAGGCTTGTATTCACTGTGTATTCAACATGTACATTGTCCTCTTATATATAGACTAACTGGTGAGGTTTTAACTAACTAACTTAACCGTTAGCTAGTCCATGTAACTGACTGTTAATACAGTTATAACAGAAAATTGAAAATATGTCTACTCTATTTCCTTTTCATTTTTTCCACATTCTCTACATCTTTAACACTTCCCCTCCAGCTAGGAATGTGTAAAGATGTCACAAATTCCTATCTTAGTATTGAGATGAACTTGTTGTGCTCTTGTCATCCCTTTAGTCAGCAGTTCTGCAGGTTGATCTTGGGTTTCAATGTAGTGAGTTCTGATTATTCCTTGAACAATTTTTTCCCTTATAAAGAAGCAATCAACATCAATGTGTTTTGTCCTCTCATGATATATTGGATTAGATGCTATTTGTAGGGCAGACTTGCTATCACTGAACACATCCACAGGTAGCATCACTTCACTTCCAATCTCCTTCGTCAGACCTAGAATCCATACAAGTTTAGCTGTTACTGCTGCAAGACTTTTGAATTCTGCCTCAGCTGAGTTCTTAGATACAGTGGTTTTTTTTTTTTTTTTTTAGGACACTACTGATCCTCCAATCTTCAAAAAGTAGCCAGTCACAGACCTTCTGGTTTGAGGGCAGGATGCCCAATCTGCATCACAGTAGGCATTCACTCTATCATCTGAGCCACTGGACAACAACACACCCTGACCTAGTTGACCTTTAACATACTTCACCACTCTGAGTGCAACCTCCATGTGTGACTTCTTAGGATCTTGAAGGAACTGACTTAGTGTTTGGACACAAAATGCTATGTCTGGTCTTGCCATAGTTAAGTATAGTAGTTTACCAATCAATTTTTGGTAAGCAACTTGATTGGCTGGTAGGTCATCAGTGGTCTGGTTTTGCTTGACATGCTCATCGAATTGTCTAGATGTTAGCTTGATGTTGTAGTCCATGGGGTAGCTGCAAGCTTGGCTGCTGTCAAGCCTAGTTCAGATAGTAATTCTAATGCACATTTTCTCTGATGCATTAGTATTCCTTTGTTAGACCTTGCAAACTCTATTCCAAGGAAATATCTCAGCTCACCTAGGTCCTTCATCTTGAAGTTTTGGTGTGGTATTGTCTTGGTCTCTTCTATCAGCTTTAGACTGTCTCCAGTGATTAACATGTCACAACATATACTAGCACAAGAATGATTCCTTTTGTTGTCTTTCTGATATACGAGGATGGATCATATTGACTCTGAATGAATTAGGATCTTACCAAAACCCCTGATAGCTTGTTATTCCATTGCCTTGGTGCTTGTTTGATACCATATAGGGATTTGAGTAGTATACATATTGTATGCTCCCCCTAACTAGTGATACAAGTCAAATGGCCGCCTTAGATTTCGATGATATCCTTCAAAGTCACTACGTGAAGAATCAAGCTTTGGTCGTATGGAGGGCACGAGATTATGCTTGGAGGGGTTATTATAAGTATGCCATTGGACAAACCCGAGTGTGGAAGATTGCTTAGACCCTTGAAGACTTGAGGACTCTTGGGTTGGACCACACTTTGTTCCCTTCATTAAGGATATTTTGGTCACTTAGCCTTAAGGGCATTTTGGACAATTCATAGTGTTTTCCAACACACCAATGCCACCCCTTGGTCATTAAGGGTGTCTTGGTCATTTTGCCATGTAATAAGCTAGGCTATATATAGTCTCTTTTAGGTATTTTCTTACTAGTTTTATGAATGATGAAATATTGAAACGTTGAAAGTCCTCTCTTTGAGAGTAGAACACCTTAGTGTAGTCTTAGTTAGGGCTTGGAAAACCTATTGTAGTTTAGGGCTTGGAAAAGACAATATTGACATTTGCTTAGAAACGGTGGTTCTTGAGGTGAGTTGATTCCCTTAGCGGTCACCATAAGGAGATTGGTGTTTGATTATTGCGACTTTGAGGGTCTCTTCGTTCAATACACGTGTTGGTTCTCATTGTTTCATAAGATCTTATATCATCTTGCCTATCCCTTATATTATTTCGCTTTGTATGTTTGTATCTTGTATTCTTTATCTCATGTATTTGCGTTGTTTCCGTGACTTATCTCTATCTTGCACTCGGCTTCTCCTTGTGTTGTGGACTATTTTAGCACTTCATAGATCGTTCCCGTATCAACTAGAAAATCCCTAAGGTAGGTCCATGTACACTTCATTATCTAGATCACCATTTAGGAATACATTGTAGACATCCATCTATTAAACACACCAGTTTTTTCTTGCTGCAACAGCAAGTACAATTCTTACTGTCTTCATTTTCACAACAGGTGAGAATGTTTCTTTGTATTCAATGCCTTCTCTTTGTGCATACCCCTTTGCTACAAGTCTAGCTTTAAATCTCTCAACTTTACCTGAGGCTTTATACTTCACCTTATATATCCATCTGCAACCAATAACCTTCTTTCCCTTAAGCAAAGGAACAATCTCCCAAGTTTGATTGGAATTCAAGGCTTCTATTTCATTCTTCATTGCTTCCACCCATCTAAGATCTTTACAAGCCTCTGAGTAGCTTGTAGGTTCAGCAACACATGAGGTTTTCAGGACATAGATCTTATAGGATTGGGAAAGTTTATCATATGACACATGATTAGCAAGAGCATGAGATACCTTCTTTGTGTTTTTTGAGACAAAGTCATTCATCCATGTTGGTGAATTTCTTTATCTAGTAGACTTTCTTGGATCCTTAGATATAGAAAGCTGAGTTATAGCTTGTGTAGTAGTAGGAACACTGTAGTTGTTGTTCTTGATGAATAACCCCTTGACTTGTCTTTGATCTTCTGTGATATACTTTGGTTATGGACTGTCTAGGAGTAGGCACACTTGGTAGTAATTGCTCTTGCTGGTTGATGAATTAGGAATCTCATGAGATGAGACATTTACAGGAACCTGCAGAGGTGTCATAGCATCACTTGCTACTAGATATTGTTCTTTCAAAGGAAATATATGGTGAGGTGACTAAGGTTGCTTGTTGATCTCCTTAGAAGGAAATATTTCTTCCCTGAATGACATATCTCTACATACAAAGAAGGTGTTAGTAGACATATCATACACTACATATCCCTTCTGATACTAGAATAGCCCATCATAATACATGCCCTTGCTCTAGCCATGAGCTTATCACTTTCATTCAATACTTTGGCATAGCAAAGAAATCTTATTACTCTTAGATAATCACAGTTAGGCTGTTTACCATATAGCTTCTCATAAGGACTTACAAACTGAATGAATGAACTAGGCAGTCTATTAATGATATATACTACTGTTAGAACACAATGGCCCCAGAACCTTATTAAAATTTCAGCCTGAAACCTGATATCTCTTGTGATACGAGTACGACCACGAAGGTGGACATATGTGAGTTGTATTGAACCCGAGACTTGGAGTGTTCAAATGAAGTGCAAAGGAGGGCCTAAATAGGCTCCAAAAGAGTCCACATTCTACACTCCAAGGGCGCCTAAAGTGAAGCATTTGACTAAGGGGTCTTTTGGACATTTCAGACTATTTTTATAACCTATTATAAATAGAATATGTTAGGTCATTTACTACTTAGTTTTTGTTGGATATTGAAGTTATAACACTTAGAAACATTTCTCTTGAGAGAAAGGCCCCCATGGCCGAAACTTGTAACTAGGGTTTTCAACATTGAGTGTGGATTCACTCGGATTGGATTCAAGCTTGGAAATATTGGATGATTGAGAGATCGAGGTCACTCTTGTACCAACGTAAAATATAGGTTTTTGTTGTGTGTAGTGTTAAGGGTCCAAGGGTGGAATATGCTCTTGGGTTCTTAAGATTATATCAACCATTGGTCTATCTGTCTATCTCTTTTCTTTTATTGTAATCTTATGGTGTTTCCTCTTGTTTAGTGTAAGCCATTTGTTGTTGTTATTGTTCTTATCATATTGTTGTCTATCTTCTCGTGTTCATCACGTTTTGGTGGTTGTTTTGGTGTCAAAAACATCCTTATATTCTTGTTGTTGTAGTGAATCCGAGAGTGGTCTTCAAAAGGTCCTCAGATCCTTAAGATTTGTGGACTGTATTTTGTGTCTTCCGTGGCTTGTCTTGTATCATTTGGTATCAGAGCCATCTTTGATTTTGTTCTAACAAGATCAATCTTGGGCTTAAGAGTTGAAAAATAATAATAATAAAATTGAAAACTGAAAATTCTAGAAAAAAGAGCAATCTGTTCATTTTGTGTTCTTGGCCGAAAATTGTGTTTGTGTTGTGTCTTGGCCGAGATTTTTACTTGTCTTTGTTGTCTCTAAGTGTTAGTTTTGTTCCTTACGAACACATTGAGTCTATATCTTGATTTGAGCTTGTATTTTGATGTTGTTGTTGTGAACATAAGCTTGGCTCATTGTTGTTGAACATTGTTGTGGTGGACTGTTTTGGTCGTGTGTTTTATCCTTGATGTTCTAAGATTGACCACGTGATATTGTTGTTAATTGATAGCTTGAGAACCATTTTGTTGAAGTTGTAGTTGTCTTGGCCAAGTGTTGGAGATATTGTTATTGTGGAATTTGGGAGTGGCGTGTGAAAATTATTGGTGTTCTTGAAGATTATTGTTTTAGTTCTTGTTGTTGTTGTTGTTGTTCTTGATATTCATCACCACCTTCATATATTGTTGAAGATAAAGTAAATGCTAAATCCAAAAAGTTGAAGGAAAAGGGTGTATTATTTGTTAGTCTTGAAAGACACTACAACCAACAAAGACCTATCAATCAAGTCTCAACCACTTTCTAACACTTTTCCATGATTTAAGGATCCATGTTTTAAGGAGAAGTACAAGAAAGTCAAGTCTTCAAAACTTGAAATTGAAAAGGGCTCCAAGACTTGTTTGAATTTATCTCCTTAAACAAATTTCACCAAAGTCCAAATTGAAAAATTGACCAAGACTTGAAATTGGACAACAAAAGTTGTGTGGTACCGAGACCAATACATGACTGCCATGTCATTATGTTTTACTGTTCACACAACATATTTAAGCTCAAATTTCAGATTTCTTAGTTTCCTTTTGTTGTTCCTTAGTTTTAATTTCGTTGGTTCCAATACTAATTGGCAAACTAGTACTCATCTACTAGATTATTAGTTAGTTTTTGTGTTCGTTCATTCATGTTAAGCGTTTGTTGTGTGCTTTTATCTTTTGTGAATTTGTTGTATCTTGTTGGTTCAAGTCCGTAAATAAATTTTCTTTGTGTCAACTCAAACTAAAATCTATTTCGGGCAAGAGTAGACTTGACCCTCAATCACTCACGAATTTCAAGCCGGCTTTCAACACTTGTGAAACCAAGTGTGAGGTAAAAATCGAGAGTGAGAGTGTGGTGAGGCATTTTTTGAGCTAACAAGTTTGTTTGTTTTGTTGTTCGTTGTTGTCTTTTCTTTTAGGTACCATGACTGCCACCAAGCTTGATGCCACGTTTGACCGCATCACCGACAATATTGAAGACATGAAATGGCACGTTGAAAGGTTACGCCTATTGGTATCTACATTTATCCCAACAAATCCAAAACCTAAGGTCCAAACACCTTGCGGTGAGATTTTCCCGGAGGAAGTTGCTGCCCAAACCTGTGAAGGACTTTCACACCGACGTAAAGACGAACATACTCATGAACGTCAAGGTAAAATAGCTAACTCTTATACTTTGGTGCATGTGAATGATGAACATGTGACTAATAAACCGTTGAGTGTGAGTTGTAGCTTACCTACATATGAGTATATTGATTCTTGTGGATGATGTACATGTTGTGCGAGTGGATACACTAGTTGATCCTATAGATGACCGAATCGACTCTTCTAGTAAGATCGATTTGTGTCCACCTAGTGTTGAAGCTATTATGTTGAATGAAAGTACATCGTCGTGTGAAAATTGTGTTGACCAACTTGTGTGTAAAACTTACCCACCACTTGAGAATATGTATGATGTGATTAATGAATCTTAAGTGAGTGAAGAAATTGAAGATATTGGTCAAGGAAAAGGGAGTGAACCTGTGAGCCTATGTTGTTGTAAAGATTCTAATGTTTGCTTGGCTCATAGGGTTAATCATGTGCTTGACATATCTTTGAAACTTGATAATGATTCCTTAGAGATTAAAAGTTCAAAATCTGTCCGCGGATTAGATCATTCACTCTTTAGGTACAATATCTTGTTTGGAGATAGTCTAATCACTCCTAATGAACCTAGTGGTGCAAGTGAAGTTGACGGCATGACTTGTCTTGGAAGTATAGCCTATACGTTAACCCACTATGGTATGACAACATTCCTCCTCAAGATGGAAATCTCTTCTTGGAAGATGAGAGTACTCTTAAGGGTAAGGAATGTGTAGTCTTGGAAAGGAATAGTCAATTGGGTGAAGATGACCATGGTTTGCTTGATTACTTGGGAAAACCGAATTGTGACTATTCCTTGAAAAATGATTTTGCTTGTACTCTTTTGCATGACACCCCACCCATGCTTGACAAATATGGTGACTTGAATTGTGATCCCTTTGATGTTAATGGTAGTTTGTGGTCTACTCGAGGACCCTAGGGCAAATGTGTCATTGTCTCTTTGGGATGTTGCTCATATCCGTGCATCCATGTTTGACACACTTGTACTTAAGTTATGTGAACCACAACTTGTGGATGTCAAGTTGTATTCTTGTTTGTGGAAGGATCCAAGGATGTTAAAGGCTTCTTGTCACTTTCATGGGGTTGGACAAATTGAAGTATCTTGTGGGACTCTTGGGAGCGTGCTTAACATTATCTGTAGAGGGAAACCGAGTTCTTGGGCAAACTATTTGTCTTGGATTGGATTGTTGCATGGTAGTTTCCCTATTCTCCCTATTGGTATGATTTCCTTGATGAAATTCCTTCCCTCGGGAGGTGGTTGGAAAAAAAGAGGTCCTACGTGCTTGCAATGTCCCTTTATCTCTTTGTGTGTTCCTACTTATGAATACATCTTGGATGAGAATTGTGTCTTTGGTGTCTTTCTTCACTACCTATATGAATATGATGATATTCATGGTGTTGTTGGATATACATCGTATGAAAGGCGTAGTTTCGGTTTTTGTTCCTTATTTCTTGATGTTCATCTGAGCCCTTTCCTTTATGATGTTGTACAAAGGCTTTTCATAATTAACACAAAGGATCCTTGGTTGTACTTCAAGTGTGTACCACCGTGGCACGATAATGCTAATTGTTTATTTTCTAACTCTAACCCTCATGCCATGAGGATGTGTGCTTGTTTGTTTCCTCTTTGATTTTATAAGGTATGGATTCGAGGTTGAATCCTTTTCAAGAAGGGGAGGATTATACGAGTACGACCATGAATGTGGACATATGTGAGATGTATTGAACTTGAGACTTGGAGTGTTCAAATGAAGTGCAAAGGAGGGCCTAAGTAGGCTCCAAAAACAGTCCACATTCTACACTCCAAGGGCGCCTAAAGTGAAGCATTTGATTAAGGGGTCTTTTGGACATTTCACACTATTTTTGTAACCTACTATAAATAGAATATGTTAGGTCATTTACTACTTAGTTTTTGTTGGATATTGAAGTTGTAACACTTAGAAACATTTCTCTTGAGAGAAAGGCCCCCATGGTCGAAACTTGTAACTAGGGTTTTCAACATTGAGTGTGGATTCACTCGGGTTGGATTCCAGCTTGGAAACGTTGGATGCTTGGGAGATCGAGTTCACTCTTGTACCAACGTAATAGATAGGTTTTTGTTGTGTCTAGTGTTAAGGGTCCAAGGGTGGAATAGGCTCTTGGGTTCTTAAGATTATACCAACCATTGGTCTATCTATCTATCTCTTTTCTTTTATTGTAATCTTGTGGTGTTTCCTCTTGTTTAGTGCAAGCCATTTGTTGTTGTTATTGTTCTTATCATATTGTTGTCTAGCTTTTTGTGTTCATCACATTTTGGTGGCTGTTTTGGTGTCAAAAACACCCCTGTATTCTTGTTGTTGTAGTGAATCCGAGAGTGGTCTCCAAAAGGTCCTCAGATCCTTAACATTTGTGGACTATTTTGGAGTGTGTTTTGTGCCTTCCATGGCTTGTCTTGTTTCATCTTTTCACCTCTAGGATATGCCTGTGTTTTCTCTCAGCAACACCATTTTGCTGAGGAGAATATGCACATATAGTTGATGAATTATGCCATTTTTCTAGAACAATTTTTTACATATGAGTTGACAAACTCAGTACCATTATCTGTCCTAATCACCTTGATAGTCTTCTTAAACTGAGTCTTGACATACATAACAAATTGTTGCGATTGTATACACACAGTAGATTTAAGATTTAACAGAAATATCTAAGTAAACCTTGAAAAATCATCAACCACTGTTAGAAAGTATCTATTGCCATTCATAGTTAGTACTTTGTAAGGTCCCACACATCCATATGCACAAGATCAAAACAATATGTACTTTTACTATTGGTAGACAGAAAAGGTAACCTAGCTTGTTTAGCACTAGGAAATATACTACATTGCTTTATTCTTTCTTCTATTACTTGAAATTCTTGAGATATGACTCCTTTCAGCACACTGATTGATGCATGTCCCAACCTTTGATGCCACAGATCTACTTCAGCTTGAGCTTTTTCAATGGTTGGTTCATGAGATGCTTTAGTTGCTACTTTTACTTCTTTTCTTGAATGATGTACAATAGATATATACCTTCATCAAGCTTACCAATCCCCCTCACCTTTCCATTACAAAGATCCTGGAAAATACAGAAATCAGGAGAGAAATTCACTGAGCAATTCCATTCCTTAGTCACTTGTGATACTGACAGAAGACTACATGTAAAATGTGGGATGTGATAGACATCTGTGATGTTATTTCCTTCTGATAAGCAACTACTTCCCACATGAGTGACCATTGTAGTGTCACTATTTGGTAGATATACCCTCTTTGGTTTCTTCAACTCTGTAATACTGCCCACCAGACTTAATTATTCCAGCTGATTATCAGCCACCAGTGATTGTCCTGCATCTTTAGTAGACCATTTTTGCATAGACTTAGAATGAGAGCACTGACCTGCACACTGATCATAGCCACTCTGATCCACTGAGTATTCATGATGACCCACAGACACATTGTAAGTTGTGTTGGTTCCTTCATGTCTGAACTTCTTTTTGGCCTTGTAATCTTGAGGATAGCCAATTATCTTCCGGCAGTTTTCTTAGTTTGCCCCTTCAGTTCGCAGAAATCACACTGCAGATTGAATTTTTTCTTGAACTTTTGATTGTTGCTTCCACCTGGACCATTTCTTGCATACATAGCTATCTCAAGGTTTTTAGCATTACCTGTAGGACCCATTCCCAAGATCCCTGCTTGACTTGCAACATATTTGTGACTCTCATCACTTCTTATCATTGCATAATCTTGGTTAACATTTGGGAGAGGGGTCATAAGCAAGATTTGACTCCTTGCTTGTGTGTAGGACTCATTCAAACCCATAAGAAACTGAAACAGTTTCAGTTTCTGCAAATGCAGCACATACTCCTTTTGATTTCTCACATTTACACCCAGGTGCAGGCACAAGAGCCTCAAATTCTTCCCACAAATACTTTAGTTTTGAGAAATACACAGACACTGAGGCAGTTCCTTGAGACAATGTGGCTATCTCTTTGTGCAGATTAAAGGTTCTTACCACATCAACTTTGTTAAACCTTTCAAATAGCTCATTCCAAGCCGCACTAGCCACAAATGCATACATAATTCCACCAAGCAACTTTTTAGAAAATGAATTCATGATCCAAGAAAGCACAATTGCATTGACTCTTTCCCGGTGACTACTCAACTCATTTGAGAACTTATCTTTAGAACATGTTCCATCCACCATACCCAACTTATTTCTCCCTAATAAAGCTATACACATGGATCTAAACCAGATTGAGAAGTTCACAACTCCTGTCAATTGAAAAGAGATGATTTGTATGCCACTTACATTAGAGGGGCTGAGAAAGAGAGGATGATTGTAGTTCAATGAACTGGGAGTAACTCTGGATGCCAGCAACATCAACAACAACATTTTGATTCACCATTGTTGCATCTTGATTCAATACGCCAAAATCGATCTTGCTCTACTAGTTTTCTAGTGAGTAAATCTCTGATACCATGTAATTAAGCAAGACAGCAGTAAGCCTCTTGCAGAGTTAGAAATGGAAGATGCAAGTATTCTGTGAAGAGAGAGAAGAGAAGAAGCTAAGGGAGAAAGAGGATTAGAGATGGGAGAATAGGCTTGTATTCATTGTGTATTCAACATATACATTGTCCTCTTATATATAGACTAACTGGTGAGGTTTTAACTAACTTACCTAACCGTTAACTAGTCCATGTAACTGACTGTTAATACAGTTATAACAGAAAACTGAAAATAAGCCTACTCTGTTTCCTTTTCATTTTTTCTACATTCTCTACATCTTCAACAGTAAGGTTGCGTCCACACCACCCTCTCCCAGACCCCACGTATGGGATTACACTGCGTAAGTTATTGTATTCTCAGTGGTAAAAGTATCACTTGTTCATTGCATAATATGCGTAAGAAAATCGAAGTTCGTCTTCGATGGTGATAATCAACTAGTCAAGGTCTTCCATTATGGAATTCTTCTTCGCCAGCTCACTTTAAATTAAAAGGAAATGAATGAAGTTAATGTTGAATTAGAGGAAAATATAGGCACTGGACTAGTGAAAGGGACAAATAACAACATCATTAGTTAGTGACTGAAAATTTTTCTTCAGTGCAAGTAGTGGTTTGAAAGAAATGTATTCTGTTCAATGAGCCAGTTATGCACATGGTCCACTGAAATAAGTGCTAAAGACGCCAAATATTTTTGGAGTTGGAGTTGTGTTTGGCCATATCTTTTTTAAAAGATTTTTTTAGACTTTTGGAAAGAATAAATAATAACAAATCCAGTGTATTCCCACAAAGTGGGGTCTGGGTAAGGTAAAATATATGCAGTCCATACCGCTACCTCCGAAGAAGTAGAGAGGCTGTTTCCGATAGACCTCCGGCTCAAGACAAAGAATAGTAAACAAAGTCGTAATGAAACATGAAACAGGATGGATGAAATAACAAAAATAAGACCATACACTTTAATTTGGAAAGACAAAAAGTGAAATAGTGAAATGGAAAAAAGTGAAAACAAGTCGAGGATTGTTTTCACTTTTCCAAATACAACTTGAAGTTGTATCTGAAACTTTTATGACCAAACATCATTTTTAATAAAGTGAAATAATTTTCCGAGAAAAAAGTGAATATTTTTCATGGCCAAATGGATAGCGATTTTTTTTGACACTAAAATACATAAATTATAATGATGAAAATTATAATTGCAAGCAACGTTTTGATGAAAATTAGAAAAAAAAAAATGAATGAACTAATATAATCAAACCTCGTTATAATAGTATTTCAGTATAATGGTCCGATTTTTTCCAAGATTCATTTTTGATGTTATATATTCCCTATAATGATAGTTAATCACAACGATATATTCTTTGTAAAATTACCCCGGTAACAATCATACTCAAATATTGTGAAATTATATTTTATATGAAATGTATAATGTGTAAAATTTTTAAGATATTAAAATATTTATTATAATTATTATTAATGTCTAGCACATAATAAATTTCAAGTGTGAATATTTAAAAACGAAAAATTGTATTTATATAATGTCCATCAGTTATGGTCATAACTTTACAAGGAAAGACTACTGATGGTTAACAAATACATTCCTTCTTCTTGGTACACGAAATCATAACTTATTATGTTGCATACTTTTGTTTATAATTGCTAATTGAGATCTAAATACCAAATGTCAATATACGTATATAATAGCACCGCACAATAGTAGCGATGAAACTGTAATACAAATGCTATATTAGATTATAGCAAAATATAGAAGCACAAGAAGACATTAAAATGATAAAATAAAGAAGCTACAAGGGACATAACAAGAAAAGTAGTTGTAGAAAATTATTAAACTAAAATTTTCTTCACGAGAAAGGTTATAAATAGTTTCTCTCTAATAATCAAACAATCCACAAGAATCTAACCATATGTGTGATCTTCAATTTTCACTAGGAATCTATAGGTGGACCTAAATGGATAGTATTTGTGCAAAGAAAGTGTTTTTTCTATTTTTGAGTTTATAAGAATATATATAGATTTTAGAATCAACTTCCTCTTCTTATATACTTTTTATATACTTTTTGATTACCGTAGTGTTGGGCCGGCTTGCATGTACCTTGACTAATTACAGAAGGGTACCTGCTACCTCTCACTAGTACAAGTAACGGGCAAGCTTTCTTTTCTTATATAGTCTGGATATATCTTATATTATTGTCAATATTCAGTGGCATTGTAGGTTAAGAAGCAGAATATGACTAATGGCAAGATAGTATATTTGTGGTTGTTGATTTTGTTCATGGCAAATGGATGGTGGTGCTGCTATTGTTGTTGGAATGAAGAAAGGACTGCTCTATTGCAACTCAAAGCAAACATAAAATACAGTACAAGAGACGACGACTATTTGTCATCGTGGGGGGCTAATGAAACCTCGGATTGTTGTCAATGGGAGGGAATTGTTTGCAGCAACACCACCAGAAGAGTCATAGAGTTGTCCATTACTGGTGATATTTTGAGGAACTGGCGTTTTAATGCATCTTTATTTGTTCCCTTCAAAAATCTCAAAGCTCTGCTCCTACCTGGACATTCATTGGCCGGTTGGGTGAAGAATGAAGGTTTGTTTTCTCTATATACGCTCCCTTCGTTTTATTTTATATGATGATGTTTTACTAGGTGCAATGTTTTTCCTCAAGGAATAGGACAAAAATGAATGATATTTGGTACATACCAAAGGTACCTTAGAGCTTGTGGTTGTAAACAAGTTATGATAATTCTATGGTTACAAGAACATGTCATCAAAAG
>NC_061122.1:4297490-4316459 GCF_002878395.1 Capsicum annuum | reverse complement strand
GGCATGGAATGTAGTTCATTTGGTGTAACACCCAATCTTAGTATAAGGAGTCCCACATCGGCAAAACACAGGAGGGATATTGGTATATAAGTAAACAGGCCCACCTCACTCTAGGGAGGTGGGTCTGGGCCCAGAGCGGACAATGTCAACAGTGGGTTTGGCCGTTACAAATGGTATCAGAGCCACTTTGTGCAGCAAGCAAGGACCCCGAACCATAAAATCAACTGAAAGAAGAATCTTCCAGAATTACATGTACCTTCATTTGGTATAAAACTCTGGAATCTGTTGTACCTTAGATCGAGCTTCTTCAATGCCGTCCTAGAAGTATTTAGCACTGTCCAGGAATTTGTAACAATTATGTTACAAAGCTACCGTGGAAAAAGAAGAGCTTTTCAAGAACATTTTTCATAAGTTCACTTACCTAGAGCAGAGAGAACATTTTCACCCTCTAGATTGTTATAGCTCAAATCTAGTATTTCGAGCTTGTCTAACCCGGACAATCTCTCAGAACCTAAAGTATAGAGGAAACGGATTAGTTAGAATATCTTATCGAATTCAAAGAAGCAAATAGAGGGAATCATATGTTGGAACCAGCTGATCCAGTTTTGTTGTATGTGAACCGTATGTCGGAACCTGATCTAATTTGGTTGTGCGAGAGGTTCAATGACTTGAGAGATGAAAGTCCACTAATAGACTCAAGGATGCTGCAATTAAAATTGTTCCCTGACAAATCAAGTACTTCCAGTTTTCTCAGTCGTCTCAGTTTCTCAAAACCTGTTACCAAATCGGCAAGAAACTTAAAATGGACATGTTAAATCATGTGACAGAGTAAAGTTTTTGAGAGTCAAATAGATTATACTTTGAAGTTAACATTCGTCAACCAGTATATAGTTACAGTTGGCTGTTACATTTCAAGTTATTGTGACCTACTTCCTATATGGATTGGTAGAACCATTTTTTAGGTATGTAGTACTTCCTCCGCTTCATTTTATGTGACGTTCTTTCTATTTTAATACGTTTAAAAAAGAAAGACACACCTTTTTGTAAATAGAAATGGATTGGTAGAACTATTTTTCATATATATAAACATTGTGTATGACATTCTTTTTGTTTTAGTCCGTTCAAAAACTACAACACCTCTTTATATTTGGAAACTCTTGGAACTGTAACTTTCTGATTGTACTTCCGATGACATGTTCTTGTAACCATAGAATTATCATAACTTGTTTACAACCACAAGCTTTAAGGTACCTTTGGTATGTACCAAATATCATTCATTTTTTTGTTCTATTCCTTGAAGAAAAAACATCGTACCTAGTAAAACATCACCATATAATATAAAATGTAGAGAGGGTATATAGAGAAAACGAACCTTCATTCTTCACCCAACCAGCCAATGAATGTCCGGGGAGGAGCAAAGCCTTGAGATTTTTGAAGGGAACAAACAAAGATGCATTAAAAAGCCAGTTTCTCAAAATATCATCAGTATATGTACCATTAAGAGTACTAAGTTGTTCTTCTTGACTAATGTTCTTGACACCAAAAGACAACTCTATGACTCTTCTGGTGTTGTTGCTGCAAACAATTCCTTCCCATTGACAACATTCCGCTGTTTCATTAGCCCCCCACGATGACAAATAGTCGTAGCCGGTACTGTATTTTATGTTTGCCTTGAGCTGCAATAGAGCAGTCCTTTCTTCATTCCAACAACAATAGCAGCACCACCATCCATTTGCCATGAACAAAACCAACAACCATATATAAACTTTCTTGCTATTAGTCATATTCTTCTTCTTTACCTACAATCCACTAGTTACATAGGCCACTATATATTGAGAAGACTCTATATATAAGAAAAGAAGCTTGCTTCTGCGTTGGTGGGAGGTTGCAGGAATAGTGCAATAATTGATGTAGACTGGAGTGGAATTTTCTACAACTACTTTTTTTGTTATGTCCCTTTCAGCTTCTTTATTTTTACATTTAATAAGTCTTCTTGTTCTTCTGTTTCTATAGTTTACTCTAAGTCAATACTGTATTAGTGCATTCATTTATTTTTCTCTAATTTTCATCAAAACATTGCTTGCAATTTGAGCTAGACTAAAAAGGTGTTCTTATTGAAACTGACTAAAACGAAAAGCAAGATAAACAAATTAAAACAGAGGGAGTATATTTTGATATTATTGTGCTTAACTAGTCAACAAAATTTGGTTCCTTATCCATTTTCTTCTTCCTTTTTTTGTATTTATACTTTATGTGTGCAAAGTCAAAAAAATCCAGCTAGTTTGGGAGCTACTAAGTCTTTAGCACTTATTTCAGTGGACCATATACGTTGTTTTCAAACCACTAATGACACATTTTTATATTTCAAAATAATTTAATTTAACTTTAAACTTCTCATTTTACTTTTACTGATCATATGATTTTATACCATAAAAATGTGACATGTTTAAAAATGACAAGTGGTAACTATGGACTACACTAGATATGAGCTGAATATACAACTTTTGGATTTTATTGTCCCTTTATTTAAGTTATATTGTCATTTTCACAGTAGATAGGTAATAAAACACAAGAGATCTTTGTATGGTCACTTCTTTTTCCTCTTCAAATTGCAACTGGTCAAAGGAGGTTGATTTCTCATACGGTCACTTCTTTTACTTGTTTAATCACGGTCTCGCGCGATGCAATTCAAAGCGGAGTTAAAAAGTATTTCTGAGGCTGTTTTGGTGAGACACCAAAAATCTAAAGGTGATCAAAGTACAAGCAAAACCAGTTGTTAAATTTTATCCTAGTGAAAACAAGATCAAAGTGCAGACTGATCATTCTGCTGGCATTTCGCTTTTACACCCCGTTTAACTACCGCTAGGGATGTAGTTGTAGATCGACTAGTCTTGATGAGTCACTGGCTTCACCTGTTATCTCCTTTTACGACATGGTATTATGTCGTTATATTCCATATGTCACTTGATTGTCTCTTTTATATGTGAATGTCTTTTCTTTTTAATCTACTCAATATTTTTCTTTTAATATCCATCTTCCCTTGTGTGATTGCACCGCATATGTTATTGTATCCATCTTCCCTTGTATGCTACTATACACATTCCACAAGAAATTTTCTCCCAGATTATGGTACACAGTCAGTGTATTTCAGCTCAATTACCTCAAATGTTCAAAACAATGTTTCCCAAAAAAAAGCAAATATTTAATTTCACATCGCATGCCAAAATTTTACTGTATGAACATACAGAACATTCATCAACATTCACTGGTATTAATGAGCTTGATGGGCACCAAGAACAACTCACACATACATTTGCATAGTGAAATGTTACATAATTAAATTGACCTTTTGGAAGCGAAAAAATCGTAACATGAATACATGAAAGACTCGACAAAATAAAACCAAACATTTCTCCAGTAAGGGTTTACCCAGAGGACTACAACCACAGCAACCACCACATTTGCATATGCCACAAGAAAGGAAATATAGAACGACTCCATATCTAAAAAAGAAGCATCATCTTTGCAGCAGTTTGGTGCTGGAGGGTATATTGGAATCTCTCTAGGCTCCGTACAACTGATGTTCAATGGAAAACCACAAAGAAAAGGATTTCCCTCATAACTGCTTTCACTAAAAGTTGCAAACTGCGCAGAACGCTGTGGAGTCCTTCCCGTTAGATTATTATGTGCCACGGTAAAAACTGCTAGAGTTGTCAACTTCAGAAGTTGAGTGGGAATACTCCCAGTCAAGTTGTTGTAGGACAGGTCCAAACTCTCAATATTCCGGAGATTTGAGAATTCTGATGGTATTGCTCCAGTAAGGTGGTTATGTGACAAGTTTAATGCATGAATCTGGGTAAGATTACTGAGTTCCTTGGGTATTTCACCACTTAACTGGTTGCAAGAAAGATCAATTCCAGTCATATAGTCAACAGTCCTACCTTCGTATGAATAGGTGTTATATTTGGTCGTGAACTCTGCTCGAATCCATGGATAGTTATAACGGAAGAAATGTGTTGATGATGACTTCATTGAGGATTCTACGTCTATCACAGCATCTCTTCCAAACATCTGGAATCCTGCATATCCAAGTGGTGGACAGTATGGGTATCTTTCTATTATAAAATGTTGTTGCATTATGTTCCCAAAGCAATGAGGAATAGGACCCGAGATATTATTATGAGAAAGATCCATAATTCTCAATTTACTCGCGAGGCACAGCTCTCTGGGAATGATGCCTTGAAGATGATTTCCTTTCAAGAGTAAGGTGGTAATTCCAAGACTTCCAAACCATTTTGGAACGAAGCCGCTGAATTTGTTTTCTCTAAGATCCAACACTTGTAAATGGTCAGAGTTTGAGAACATGTGAAATTCCCCTTGTAACTTGTTTTTGCTCAAAAACACATGTTTTAAGGCTAGCGAAGCATTGAAACATGATGGAATCACACCAACAAGGTTGTTTTCAGAGAGATCTAACACCTCAAGTCCTTCAAGTCTACAATAATCAGGCGGAATATGACCCGTTAGATGGTTTCTGGTCAATGCTAGGGAAGTTAAGGAGGAGATATCACCAAGCCAGGCTGGTATGTTTCCTGACAATTTGTTGTAACTCAAGTCCAATGTACGTAAAGGAGCAGTCGATAACTTCCTTGGAATTGGGCCAGAGAAGTTGTTCCCATCCAAGTATAAATATGCTAAATTGTTTATGTTAGCAGAAACTGGAAATATCTCCCCTGCCAACATGTTATTTGACAATCTCAGTAAAAACAACTTGGATCCTTCACAGGGCAATCCAATCGACAGGTCTCCTGTTAACTTATTGTATGACAAATCCAAGCATTCAAGGCCTTTCATGTCACCAAAACTTGAAGGCAACAAGCCTTCAATCATATTGTTGGACATTGTTGACATCAGGAGATTCGGGATAATTGACCCAATGTTAGGTGGAAGTTTTCCTTGAATCTTGTTGTTGGAGATATCAAAAGCTTTCAGATAAGGAAGGAATGGCAATTGAAGAGATCCAGTGAATGCATTTCCACCCAAGTAAACTTCTTCCAGTCTGGAATTGTTTTCTAACAACCAATTTGGAAAGTTTCCACCAATGTTGCAGTTCGAGAGACGAAGAAACCTTAAATGAAGTTGATAATGAAGGAAACTTGGCATTTGAGAGCAATTGTATAATGACAAGGTTTCCAATTGAAACTTGGGAATCCAGTTACTAGAAGGAGTTTGTAAAATTACTGAGTTGTTGTCAGCAGTGACAAACTTAAGTTTTGAATGGTTAGCAAACGATTCGAATGAAATTGGCATTTCAAAATTGTTGTTTGCTAACAAGAGATATTCAAGGGACAAGAGCCGTGAAAGTGGAGATGAGGCAATGTTTCCAGTAAACTGATTTTCAGTGAGATCAATTACCTGAAGAAATGTTAAGTTCCCAAGACATGGAGGGAGTCTCCCAATGAATTTGTTTCTGCTGAGACTTAGTTCTTCAAGATACTTTAGATCACACAAGCCTGTAAAATGAACAAGCAGCTAATCGTTATACATGTTTTATTTTGTTGTTATGCATAAAATGTATCATATACTTTATATAACAGAATTTTATTGTAGGTTATGATATACGTTTAATTACCTAAAGCAGCGAACCCATTTTCATCATCGAGTGCATTATTGCTCAAATCCAAGATTTCTAGCTTGTCTAACCCTGACAATCTCTCCCGACCTGAAACGTTATGGAAATGGATTAGTTAGCATATTCTCGTTCTTGTAAGAAGACTAATAGTTCAAAGGGGCAAGCAAAGGAAACCACATGTTGGAACCTGATGCAATTCGGTTGTTTGCTAGGTTCAATGACGTGTGAGACGAAAGATGACTAAGAGACTGAAAGATGCTGCGGTTAAAGCAGTTCCATGATAAATCAAGACTTTCTGTTTTCCTCGAATTTCTCAGTTTCTCGGAACCTGTAGCCAAATCAACAAGAAACATAAAATGGACGCTACATTATGTACTAACAGTTAAACTTTTTGACAGTCAGATAGAATATAAAGGAAACTAATTCGGTTTCGCAATTTTTGTTCTGAAGGAGAGTCAAGGGGCAAATGTGAAGTTGGAACCTGATCCAATATTATTTTCTGCGAGGTACAATGACTTGAGAGATGAAAGTTGACTAATAGACTCAAAGATGCTGCGATTGAAATTGTTCCGAGACAAATTAAGTACTTCTAGTTTTCTCAATCGTCTAAGTTTCTCGAAACCTGTTACCAAATTAGCAAGAAAATTAAAATGGACATGTTAAATCATGTGACAGAGTCAAGTTTTCGAGAGTCAAATAGATTGTACTTTGAAGTTAAACCTTGGAAGTTGAACTTGTTTTGATCATACTTACTATTTAGATTGGTTGAACCATTTTATAGGTATGTAGTACTCCCTTAGTTTTAGTTTCATTTTATATGACATTTTTTCTGTTTTAGTCCGTTCAAAAACTACAACACCTCTTTATATATGCAAACTCTTTGAACTTTAAATTTCTCATTGTACTTTTGATGACATGTTCTTGTAACCATAGAATGGTCATAACTTGTTTACAACCACAAGCTCTAAGGCACCTTTGGTATGTACCAAATATCATTCATTTTTTTGTTCTATTCCTTGAAGAAAAACATCGTACCTAGTAAAACATCACCATATAATATAGAACGGAGGGAATGTATAAAGAGAAAACAAACCTTCATTCTTCACCCAACCGGCCAATGAATGTCCAGGTAGGAGCAGAGCTTTGAGACTTTTGAAGGGAACAAATAAAGATGCATTGAAAAGCCAGTTCCTCAAAATATCATCAGTATATGTACCATTACTAAGTTGTTCTTCCTTAGCAATAATGGACAACTCTATGACTCTTCTGGTGATGTTGCTGCAAACAATTCCCTCCCATCGACAACAATCCGAGGTTTCATTAGCCCCCCACGATGACAAATAGTCGTTGCCTATACTGTCTTTTATGTTTGCTTTGAGTTGCAATAGAGCAGTCCTTTCTTCATTCCAACAACAGTAGCAGCACCACCATCCATTTGCCATGAACAAAATCAACCACCACAAATATACTATCGTGCTATTAGTCATATTCTGCTTCTTAACCTACAATGCCACTGAATATTGACAAGAATATAAGATATAGCCAGAATATATAAGAAGAGAAAGCTTGCCCGTTACTTGTACTAGTGAGAGGTGGAATTCATCAAGGTACGTGCAAGCTGGCCCGAACACTAGTGTAAACAAAAAGTATATAAGAAGAGGAAGTTGATGATTCTAAAATCTATATATATCCTTATAAACTCTAAAAGAGAAACAACACTTTCTTTGCACAAATACTATCTATTTATAACCTTTCTTATAGTAACCTATTGGAAATTGAAAATCATACCTATGGGTAGATTCTTGTGGGATGTTTGATATTAGAGAAAAACTATTTATAACCTTCTGATGAAGAAAACTTTAGTGTAATAATTGATGCAGACTGGAATGAAATTTTCTGCAACTAATTTTCTTGTTATGTCCCTTGCAGCTTCTTTATTTTATCATTTTAATGTCTTCTTCTTGTGTTTCTACATTTTTCTATAATCTAAGACAGTCAAATCTCGTATTAGTGATAGTATTTGTCTAAAAGTTTTATGGTTATTATAGTGAGGTGTTGTTATATATGTATATTAACTTTTCATATTTAGATCTCAATTATTAGCTATTATAAACAAAAATACGCAAAATAATAAGTTAATGATTCAGTTTGTTACCTAGGAGGGAAGTATTTGTTAACCAATTTAACCAAAAAATTAGAAAGTGTTTGAATGTAAAAAGGACAAACATCAGTAGTCTTTTCTCGTGAAGTTATGACCATAACTGATGGACACTATTCAAATACAATTTTTCATATTTAAATATTCACATTTGAAATTTATTATGTGCTTGACACTAATTATAATTACAATAATTATTAAAATATCTTATAAATTTTACACATTATTATCAAGGCCCAAAATAGATAGTGACCAGCGCTATGGAGGTTAGGATTCAAAAGCAAGGCTCGTCAAAATTCAACAACCACAACATACCAATACCGCCAATAATGCACCAACAACATCAACAATACACCTAAACCACCAAATCACAATATCAAATCCATCTAGAAACTATGAGAGGAAGTCAAATATTCCACAAGACCAAAATAATAAAAGAATATTAAAAACTCTAAAGACATGACTATGAAGCAACTCTAGGAGTTTTCAAGAAAAAGAACATAATAAATGAATAAAATATATAGCCCACACGAACAAGTGCGGGGCTCACCATGAATATGCCACTCGAATCCTATAACTAATGAAATCCTCACCGTCAACTGCATTTTCTGAAAAACAATAGCGAGGAGTGAGACGCTATCTCAATGAGTAATACACTTAACCACAACCGTTTTAATGGGGGAGAAGTCATAAAACATCATGAAATAAATGCTCTTTCAGAAAACAGTAACAATAAACAGTACTTCCTCCATTTCACAATAAGTTAATTGTTGGATTTTGACACACATATTAAGAAAAAAAAGCAAAGACATAAATTTATCATGTTTTTTCATTTTTACCCTCTTCAAAAAGTAAAGACACATGATACATCACTCCCAATGCACATTTAATGAAGGGTAAATTTGAAAAAAAAAATTCCAACATTTACCTTGAATTGTGAACCATTCACTTATTTTGAAACATAAAAAATACTCTAACAATAACGGAGGAAGTATCATTTATTTCATGTAAGCAAAATGAGTCAATAGTTCATTAATAAACTCAATAAGCATTATATCATATCAAATATTACATATTTGGAAGGTTTCCAAATGAATCATGTAATCAGTGTGGCCTTCTACATCAAGAATAACCACATCTCAAATACCCGATTTCAGTATCATATCAAGTAAAAGTCTTGCCCCACGTGCAACTTCATCAGTAATTCTTGTTTATCTTTTGGTAAATAGTTCTTCAATATCCGATGTCAATCTCCCAATTAAGACCCCATGTTTAGGCTATATAAAAGACTTTACCTCGAGATCAATAGCAAAACTCCAATGAATTCCTTTTTTCGGAGTGTATGTTGCCCTTATTTTTGCCTAAATTTCTCTAAATCGCCTTCTTTTTTTTCTTTCTTCTTTTTTTTTTTTTGATTAGCTTATGTCCCAGCAGCCACAAAACCTTAAGTTTTTGTTTTGTTTGTTATACGCTGCTGGCCAGCTTTACTTTCTTAAATATTACTAGCTCCCCCCCACCCCACCTCCCCACCCTCTTTTTTTTAAAAAAAATTAACCCTTTTTTTTTCTTTTGGATTATTATGCCCTTATAAATTGTAGGGTATCACAATTATACATTTCATATAAAATATAATTTCACAATATTTGAGTATGATTGTTACGGGGGTAATTTTACAAAGAATATATCGCTGTGATAACTGTTGTTACAGGGAAGATATAACATCAAAAATCAATCTTTGGAAAAAATTGGACCATTATAGTGAAATGCTATTATAACGAGGTTTGATTATATTAATTCATTCGTTTTTTTTTTCTCTAATTTTCATCAAAACATTGCTTGCAATTTGAGTTGGATTCTTCTTTTCAGAAAAAAACAACGACCTTGACTGTCACCATCATATTTACTTGACTTAGACCCTTTTTCTCATTAGGAAAAATTTCCATCTAATGTCACTTGTATGGAAGTTTCATGCAATTACTAGTCAACAAATTTTATTCCTTAGCCACTTTCTTCTTTTTGTTATGTACAGTTTATGTATTCTAATGCCAAAAAAAAAAAAAAATCGCTACCCAACGGCCAAGAAATTTTTTATTTTTTTCGAATAAAAATGATGTTTGGTCATAAAAATTTCAGATACAACTTCAAGTTGTATTTGGGTAAGTGAAAACAATCCTCAAACTTGTTGCTTTGCAAATTGATTGATTTAAAGTGAGCTGGAAAAGAAGAGTTCCATAATGGAAGACCTTGACTAGTTGACTATCAGCATCGAAGACAACTTCGATTTTCTTGTGCCTAATTTACGCAATGATGAACAAGTGATTTTCTACCATTGAGAATACAATAACATACCCAGTTTAGTATCATAAGTGGGATCTCAGGGAGGGTGGTGTGTGTGCAACCTTACCCGATGTAACAAACATAGAGGACAAGTCAGAGGCTCCTAGCCGCAGCACCAGGGGTAAGAAATGGCCCAAGCACTTGGAACAATATGTGGTCCCAAATCCCAAAAGAAATTCTTGTCTTCCAAGTTACTTGAAGAAAGGACAAGAAGCATCCTTGCACCAGATGGCATAAATAGACCAAGAACAAGCTAGAATAGACATGGAAGAACTTGCTCTTTATTTTTCTTAGTCATTTTATTGATCTGGAACTTCCCTTTTCTATCTTTTTTTCCTTTATTTTTTCTGCTTTCTCTAGAAAGTTTGAGAGAGATTGCATTGTAATTTCTCAATTTTGCATTGTAATTTCTCGAATTGGTTGAATATCAGTTCATTTCTCTACACCCCACCTTATGAAGATGGAGAAACTGTTTTCGATAGACCCTCTCTTATCACTGAGAATATGTGACGTAATTTCAAACACCCAAACAATTTTCAGAACACTGTATTTTGTTTAGAATATGTGCCTTAGAGAAACCTGATGCTTGTTTTTCAAAAAACAGTCAAGCAACTTATTGTATCCAAAAATAAAATTGTGAGAGTGACAACATTACCGGAGTCAGTTACAATACATCGGTCTGTATAGGAAGGCAGTGGAACAGCAACTAGGGCTTTCACAGGCTCGTTCTTTACGTTGAACTTCTTACTATTGACAAAATCAGTGAAAATCCAAGAAATGACACAACAGTTGAGTAGTATAGTTTTCCTATATATAAAATCCATGCCTCTCCATTAAAGAAATGTAAACAAGTTAACACAACTCAATTTTTCTATACTGAACTACTACTGCAAGACAAAAGATAAACTTCACAGTTCACACCAGAAAGGCAGGCACGGCCAACGATAATATCATAACTCTCTGACAGTGGAAGCGAGTACTTTAACCATCATAGAGAAGATCAGAAACTATGCACAAATAATTCGTGTAATCATAGCAGGACTTGTTATCTTCTTTTGTTTGTAAACTTTTAGTAAATAAGCACATGAGAAAGAACAGTCATTCATGGAAATGCATTGCAAGGAGAAGTGCAGAGAAAAAGTAACAGACACTCGATCCTGGGAGACTTGGATATTATTTCAACCATGCTCATATATAGGCATACATAAATGGTTAGGAATTCATAGCTGTAGAACCTCTATTCAAAGCCATAAATTTACATACCTGCAGCGCAAGCACACCTTTAGATGTACATTTTCCGGGATACTTTAAAGGCCCAATTCCAAGTGTTACATGTTATTTCTATCTTTGAAGAGTGTAGTTATACCTGGAGAGTCATTTCTTTCAACCAGAGATCATCAGAAGTAGAACCATCTTAAGAGATTTTGCAAATGCCGGAAGCATGTTCCATCAGTGCAGCCTATATTTCCACATTGGCAAAAACAAGCCATAGATCATAGAATTCGATGTTTCAAAAATATATTGCCGGGTATCCATACTTCACAGAAGTCGTGATGTGATTGGTTTTAGATTCTATAGGAAGAAAAAGAAGTAGAACTCTTTCAAATTGGTATAGCGGCAAAAAGACCCCATCTTATCACATCATATCCTCATACACAATACAAGAATATCCTAAGTGATAAATAGAGTTTGCATGATACAACCTTGTTTATCTTCATAGTCATATCTTCAAGGTACAACAATGCTAGTTCAATAACATAGGTCATAGTTTGCTGTATGTATTAGTTCATACAGTTATTACACAGTTTTTGGAAGGCCATTTTCAATTATATTGTGCCTTTTCCATAGTCCCGTTCAAAAGTTCTGCAACGATGTTCCAATCTCTATCTTGTCTGCATATACAAATCATATATATGATAGGCAGAATATTATTCTGGTAAGTACAAATCAATAAAACCTCACTAGTATTAATAAACTTGAAATTACAAAGCAAAATAACACACATGATTTGCATAATGATTTTGTTACGTAATTAAAGTGACCTTAATAAGTTAGGCCTACATTTGAGAGCAAAATAATCATAACATGAATACATGAAAGACTCGACAAAATGAAACCAAACATTTCTCCAGTAAGGGTTTACCCAGAGGACCAGAACCACTGCAACCGCCACATTTGCATATGCCACAAGAAAGGAAATATAGAACGCCTCCACATCTAAGAAAGACACATCATCTTCGCAGCAATTTGGTGCTGGAGGGTATATTGGAATCTCTTTAGACTCCGTGCAACTGATATTCAATGGAAGACCACAAAGAAAAGGATTTCCCTCATAACTGCTTTCACTAAAAGTTGCAAACTGCGCAGAACGCTGTGGAGTCCTTCCTGTTAGATTATTATGTGCCACGGTAAAAACTGCTAGAGTTGTCAACTTTAGAAGTTGAGTGGGAATACTCCCAGTCAAGTTGTTGTATGACAGGTCCAAACTCTCGATATTCTGGAGATTTGAGAATTCTGATGGTATTGCTCCAGTAAGGTGGTTATGTGACAAGTTTAATGCATGAATCTCGGTAAGATTACTGAGTTCCTTGGGTATTTCACCACTTAACTGGTTGTAAGAAAGATCAATTCCGCACATATAATCAACCATGCGACCTTCATACGAATAGGTATTGTATTTGGTGGTAAACTCTGCTCCAACCGATGCATAGGTATCTACAAGCATATTCTCCAAGGATCTTTTGATTGAAGATTCTATGCCTATCACGGCATCTCCTCCAAACACCTTAGTTACATATGCATCTGTTAGAGAAACGGCTCCCTTCTTGTTGTTGCTTTATGTTTCCCAAGCAATGAGGAATAGGTCCAGAAAGATTATTGTGAGAAATATCCATCATTCTTAAGTACCTTGCAAGAAAGATTATTGTGAGAAATATCCAGCATTCTTAAGTACCTTGCATGATATAACAGTGGAGGTATGGTGCCTTGAAGATGATTTCCTTTCAGAAGTAAAATGGTTATATCAAAAGTACTGCCCAACCATTTTGGAATCGCACCACTGAAATTGTTCTCTCGTAGATCTAACAGGTTTAAATATGAGCTGTTTGAGAACATGTTGAATTCTCTTTGTAACTTGTTTTTGCTCAAGTGCACGTGTTTTCAGTTTTGGAAAGCACATGGAATCACGCCAACAAGGTTGTTTTCACAGAGGTCTAACGCCTCAAGTCTGCAGTAATCAGGTGGAATATGACCCTTTAGATGGTTTCTGGACAATGCAAGGGATCTTAAGGAGGAGATATTACCAAGCCATGCTGGTATGTTTCCTGACAAGTTATTTTCACTTAAATCCAGTGAACTTAAAAAAAGAGCAGTGGATAACTTCTGTGGAATTGGGCCGGAGAAATTGTTCCCATCCAAGTATAGATTTTCAAAATTATTGATGTTATCTGAAACTGGAAAAATTTCCCCTTTCAACATGTTATTAGACAATCACAGAAAAAATAAGTTGGATCCTTTACGAGCCAATCCTATAGGTAGCTCTCCTTCTAACTTATTGTAAGACAAATCCAACCATTCAAGGTTTTTCATGTCAGCAAAACTTGAAGGCAACAAACCTTCAAGCATATTGTTGGACATTATTGACACAAAGAGATTAGGGAAAATGGACCCAATGTTAGGAGGAAGTTGCCCTCGAATCTTGTTGTTTGAGATATCCAAAGTTTTCAGATTAGGAAGGAACGGTAATTGAAGAGATCCAGTGAACGCATTTCCATCCAGGTGAAGTTGTCCGAGTTTTGAATTGTTTTGCAATAACCAATTTGGAAAGTCTCCACCAATGTTGCATTTCGAGAGACTAAGAAGTCTTAAATGATGTTGATAATTGGTATTTGAGAGCAGTTGGATAAACTCAAGGCTTCCAATTGAAATTTTGGGATTCAACTTTTAGAAGTAGCTTGTACAATCACCGAGTTTTCGGAAGCAGTGACAAACTTAAGTTTGGAATGGTTAGCAAATGACTCGAATGAAATTGGTATTTCAAAGTAGTTTTTTGCGACAAGAGACTTGAAAGTGGGGATGAGGCAATGTTTCCAGTAAAATGATTGTCAGTGAGATCAATTACCCGTAGAAATGTTAAGTTTCAAGGACATGGAGGGAGTTTTCCAGTGAATCTGTTGCGGCTGAGACTTAGTTCTTCAAGATATTTGAGATCACACAAGCCTATAAATTGAACAAGTAGATAATTGTTATAAAGATACTATAGGAAATACACAAAACCCCACAGAAACTCAAGAGATGTAAAGGCTAAGTAGGAAAAATAAGAGAAAGTAAACTAAGCTAGAATTTCATCGTAGACTATAATACATCTTCTCATAATCGAGTGCTTAGATTTTAAACTGCTAATGTTAATTCTTCATAATATTTGTGGATCAGTCTTAGCAGAGCAGGCACTTGACCTAATCATACATCATTTGCTCGAATTTTCAAAAGAAGTTCTTCTCAAAACATTTCACGAAATATAATAATCTTCCTTGAAACTCTTCAAACAAAATAATCATCACTTCATGCATTAATTGAGAGGGTGTTTCTTCATATAAATGTGTGTTGTGTTAAAGAGAAAGAATTGCATGAAATTGAGGCTTTTGATATGACCACCTCCGTTATTGAATTATTGATAAAGAGAATTGCTTGCATGGTTTTACATGGGTTTTAAAGAAAGAATTCTTTGAAAAGACTTAATGATATGATGGTCCTAAATTCCTTGATTTGAGAATAGAGACTTAAGTTGCTAATAATGGCTTAGAGATATGACTTGCAAGTCAATGATATGACGATACCATATGTATGTATGCCACAACAGAGTTAAAGCCTTCATAATATGTTTTTCAGAGAATGCATGTTTTAAAGAATTAAAAATGGGCACAAAGAAAGTTAGGTGGTTACCCGAAGAAGGTTCGAGTTCAAGTAACTCTTAGCCTGAAACCGTGTTTGCCGATATGGGTAGATTATTATTGTATGCTAGCGACGGCCCTGTGGCGTAGTTGAGACAGAGACTCCGACCCTTGCGGCACACTTGGGTTGGGGGCTTGGCTGCCGAGTTAATGGTAGATTCCATATAGCCAGTGGAATTACAGAATTGTAGGGTTACCATCTAGCGCAGAAGTAAAATAAAGATTGTCACAGAGTTCAGATGATTTTTACAAGAGTCTTTTAAAAAAATGCCCATGTGATTTCTTATTGTATGACATCTTTATGAACCGATTTAAATTGCTTTCATATATGTTGAATATAAATTGTTATTTTGGACTTGCTCTGCGTAATAGTACAATTATTTTTACCCCCTACCTCCCTGGTTCGGAGGCTCAGTCTACGGGTCTGGCTAACCAATAGAGTATCCAGAGAGAAGTGATCCGTGCAGTGGTGAGCCTTCTTTGTTCCAGAAGGCTTGTTATTTCAGATTATGTTATCCTTTGTTTTGGTCTACTGAGGGCCTTGTCCCAAATTTCAAACAGACAGTTGTCTTTAGATCATGTAGTAGAGATTTCATAGACTATTTCAGATGTTGTTTGGTTGATTTTGGATCTTATGCATCATTATTAAAGTGAATTCAAAGTTTGACCATGTTTCCGTATTAAGTTATATTTCTGCATCTTCTTTTATGATATGAATGTCGTGCATGATTACCAGATAGAGTAGGACATCCGGACCTTCATGGTTCGGAATGCCCTTCACGGCCAGGTCCTAGTTCAGGTCGTGACAATATGCCCTCACTAACGGTTTTCCACTGTGGAAAATATAGGTACCTCCTGAACATCACTGTATAACTAGTTTTCATGCCTTTTTTATGCATAATATTTATCGTCAACTATTTAGTCTTTCGGGCATGTAGGTTCTGTCCTTCTATGCCTATTAATTTAACATGACCAAAATATTTCTTGAAATTTAACCCTCTATAGGAGGATGTGAAGAAGTAAATTGGGGTAGAAGGTCAGTAGGAAGGAGTGCATCCTTGCTAGTTGGTAGGTGGACTTTGTTTTGTTTTCTGTGCTAGTAGTTATATTGCTAGTCTTTTTCGAAAAGTGTTATTGTTTGTTGTATTACTTGTGATAGTCTTGTTTATCTTATTATTTGGTGAGTTAATACCTATTGTTTCTTGTTCCTTTAATATTTCTTTTCTAACCTGTTTTTTCTTGAGTCGAGGGTCTATTGGAAATAGTCTCTCTATCTCACTCCTGAGATAGCAATATGGACTGCGTACACTTACCATCCCCAGATCCCACTTTGTGGGAATATAGTGGGTACGTTGTTGTTGTTGTTGTTTAAAAAAAAAAAATGATCTAGAAGAATTGAATTTTAAAAGAGAAGACCTTGACCATCACCATCACAGACACGATAACCTTTCTAGGTGGCATGAAAATCATTTTCTTTGGAGAAAACACTTCAAATGATTCAAGATAACCAAATATTGAAGAATTATTTCATCAGGAAAAACGTTTAAGATAAAGTTATTTTGAAAAATATGCTGTCAAACCAAATCCATCTCCATCCATCAACAAGTCAACAAAATTTGTGTCCTTAGCCACCTTTTCTTACCTCTTATTTCCTTTTTGTCAAAATTTGAGGTTGTGCGTTGTCTTGCTATACGTCCATACTAGTAGTCGTAGTATTGCTCATGTACTTTCTTGTCCTTTGATTTTTGTTGCTTTTAGTTATTTCTTGTACTTCGATTATCGTATTATTTTGCTGTAGTTACCTCTCAGTATGCTTTGTTATGTTTAATTTTCAATTCCGTTACTTCTTTTTGGACTACCTTTTCTTGAGTCGGAGTCTATCAGAAACCTCTCTACTTCTGAGGTAGGGGTAAGGTCTGTATAATCTGCCCTCCCCAAATTCCACTTTGTGGGACTACACTAGATATGTTATAGTTGTAATATCAAAATTTCAGCTACTCTTGTCCATATATATAAAAATAGCTCATTCAGCAGTACATTTCTTTCAAACTTGTTTAACCACGGTTGAATTTTTTCAGAAACATCAATTTAGTATTTAATGCTAATTTCATATCGTATTCCAAAATTTTACTGTATGAAAGAAGAGTGTTTAGTATAGTCTAGTTTGAAAGCTCTATAAAGATGTTTTAATCCTTCTCTTGTGTATACATACAGACCCTTCATCAGATGAACTGAATATTAATCTGGCAAACGATAAAAGAAGATGCAAGCAAATCAATACAACAGTCACTAGTATTAATGAGCTTGATAGGCACCAAGAACAACTCACACATACATTTGCATAATGAAATGTTACATAATTAAATTAACCTTTTGGAAGCAAAAAAATCGTAACATGAATACATGAAAGACTCGACAAAATAAAACCAAACATTTCTCCAGTAAGGGTTTTACCCAAAGGACTACAACCACTGCAACCACCACATTTGCGTATGCCACAAGAAAGGAGATGTAGAATGACTCCATATCTAAGAAAGACGCATCATATTTGCAGCAATTTGGTGCTGGAGGGTATACTGGAATCTCTTTAGTCTCCGTGCAACTGAAGTTCAATGGAAGACCACAAAGAAAGGATTTCCCTCATAACTGCTTTCGTTAAAAGTTGCAAACTGCGCATAACGCTGTGGAGTCCTTCCTATTAGATTATTATATGCCATGGTGAAAACTGCTAGAGTTGTCAACTTCAGAAGTTGAGTGGGAATACTCCCAGTCAAGTTTGTATGACAGGTCCAAACTCTCAATATTCTGGAGATTTGAGAATTCTGATGGAATTGCTCCAGTAAGGTGGTTATGTGACAAGTTTAATCCATGAATCTCAGTAAGATTACCGAGTTCCTTCGTATTTCACCACTTAACTGGTTGCAAGATAAATCTACACCTGACATATAACTAAGAATGCCACCTTGATAGGAATAGGTATTATATTTGGTCGTAAACACTGCTATAAACCTTGAATAAATATCTAGATTGAATGATTCCATTGAGTATTCTATGTTTATCAAGGCATCTCCTCCAAACTTCTCGAATCCTACATATCTAAAAATGCGGTATGGGAGTTCTACTGTGATTGGTGCTTGTTGCGTTATGTTTCCCAAGCAATGAGGTATAGGTCCAGAAAGATTATTGTGAGAAATATCCAGCATTCTTAAGTGCCCTGCATGACATAACAGTGGAGGTATGGTGCCTTGAAGACGATTTCCTTACAGTAGTAAGATGGTTATATCAAAAGTACTGCCCAACCATTTTGGAATCGAACCACTGAAATTGTTCTCTCTTAGATCTAACAGCTTTAAATATGAGCTGTTTGAGAACATGTTGAATTCCCCTTGTAACATGTTTTTGCTCAAATGCACATGTTTTAAGTATTGGAAAGCACTGAAACATGATGGAATCATGCCAGCAAGGTTGTTTTCAGAGAGGTCTAACACCCAAAGTCCTTCAAGTCTGCAGTAATCAGGTGGAATATGACCCTTTAGATGGTTTCTGGACAATGCAAGGAATATTAAGGAGGAGATATTACCAAGCCACTCTGGTATGTTTCCTGACAAGTTATTGTCACTTAAATCCAGTGAACTTAAAAAAGGTCTTCCATGTCACCGAAATTTGAAGGGAACAAGCCCTCAAGCATATTGTTGGACATTATTAACCCAGATAGTTTCGGGAAGATGGAACCAATGTTAGAGGGTAGTTCTCCTAGAATCTTGTTGTTTGAGATATCCAAAGCTTCCAGATTAGGAAGGAACGGTAATTGAAGAGATCCAGTGAATGCATTTCCATCCAGGTGAACTTCTCCAAGTCTAGAATTGTTTTCTAATAACCAATTTGGAAAGTCT
>NC_061122.1:4289595-4294490 GCF_002878395.1 Capsicum annuum | reverse complement strand
CAATTGAAACTTTGGGATCCAACTTTTAGAATTTGTTTGTAAAATTACTGAGTTGTTTTCAGCAGTGACAAACTTAAGTTTTGAATGGTTAGCAAATGACTCGAATGAAATTGGTATTTCAAAGTTGTTGTATCTAACAAGAGGTATTCAAGGGACAAGAGACTTGAAAGTGGGGATGAGGCAATATTTCCAGTAAAATGATTGTTAGTGAGATCAAATACCCGTAGAAATGTTAAGTTTCCAAGACATGGAGGGAGTTTTCCACTGAATCTGTTGCCGTTGAGACATAGTTCTTCAAGATATTTGAGATCACACAAGCCTATAAATTGATCAAGTAGATAATTGTTATACATGTTCTATTTTGTTTTTATATAGATACTATAGGAAAAACACGAACCCCCCACAGTAACTCAAGATATGAAAAGGCTAAGGGTAAATTTCAGTCACATAACTTTGTATCTATTATGTAAAAGTCAGTTTTCTTTCATTCATTTCATCCATAGTCACTTGACTTCATATCTATTACGCAAATGTAAATTTTCTTTCATTCATTTCATCCATGGTCATTTAACTCTACTCCAACTATCACAAAAATCACTATGACAGAATTTTAAAATAATTCCATCGGAAAAATAATGTGGCAACCTTAATTAGTTCTTAATTTTAATTTAAGTGAATATATAATAAATTATGCATATCTTGACCTTTTTAATATGTGCACAACCCAATTTTCTTTATGGATTATTTAATGAAAGAATACTAATTTATTAATAGATTAGATTACCTAATGAAGACTATTTACATAAAAAAAAATTTGGTTGATATTTTTATGAAACATTTCATAATATTGTATTCATCTGCCAAAAAGGTGCATCGAAAAAGAGTGATAAACAAGATAAATTCTTAAAACGCATAAAATAGAAATACATGTATGATATTATTTTTTTAAAAAAAATATTTTAATTCTTTGAAGATAAATCAACATGCTAAAGATAGTTTTGAAATAAAAATCTTTTTAATTGTGTCATTGAATAAGTATTGTCAAAATTTGTACAAATAATGTTATATTAACGTACAATTTTGTTAATAAAAGTTATAAAATAGTACTTTAATAGATAAAGAAATTATAGGATATCTAATTTTTATATTTATCAATTAAATTAATTAAACAATATGTAATTTATCAGAAATTGAATAGTATAATAAAAACTTTTAAGAGAATTAATCGATTAGTCAAATAATTAAAAATACAAAGACAAACTTAATAAATAGAGTAGTTTATCATATTATTATGATATACCGAATGTAAAGACTCAAGTGGCGAGAAAAAGAATGTATGAAAAAAAATATAATTTTATCAACTACATGTGACAATTTTAGAGGGAGAAAAATGATTTTATCAATTACATGCCATAATATTAGAGGAAAAAAAATAATTCACCAACACATGTCTTAACTTTAGAGAATTTTAAGAATATATAAGTATAATTTATTTCATAAAAATATCAGCAAAATTTTTTTAATGAAAATAGTCTTCATTAGGTTATCTAATCTATTAAGAAATTGGTATTCTTTCGTTAAATAATCGATAAGGAAAATTTTGTTGTGCATATATAAAAAGGGTTAAAATATGAGGAATATATTATATATTTACTTAAATTAAAATTAAAAAAATTAATTAAGGTTGTCACATCATTTTTCGGATGGAATTATTGTAAAATTCAGTCTAGTGACTTTTGCTATGGTCGGAGGAAAGTTAAATGACCATGAATGAAATGAATGAAAGAAAAGTAATTTTTGTGTAATAGATAGAAAGTTAAGTGACTGTATGAAATTTATCCAAAAGGCTAAGTAGGAAAAATAAGAGAAAGTAGACGAAGTCAGAATTTCATCGTAGACTATATTACATCTTCTTGTAATTCTTAAACTTTAAACTGCTAATGTTAATTCTTCATAATATTTGAGGATCAGTTTTAGCAGACCAAGCACTTGACCTAAACATACATCATTTGCTCGAAGTTTCAAAACATTTGACGAAATATAATAATCTCCCTTGAAACTCTTCAAAGAAAACTCTGGAACTGGTTGGACCATATATCGAGCCTCTTCAATGCCATCCTAATGTATTTATCTCTGTCCAGGAATCATAATAATTATGTTAGGAAGCTACTGAGAAAAAATCAGGGATTTTCAAGAAAATTGCATGTTTACTTACGTAGAGTAGAGAAAATGTTTTCAAGATCTAGATAGTTATAGCTCAAATCTAGGATTTCCAGCTTGTCTAACCCTGACAATCTCTCAGAAACTAAAATGTTAAGGAAATGGATTAGTTAGAATATGTTTACTCTTCTGAGGAAGACTAATAGTTCAAAGAGGCAAACGATATGTTAGAACCTGATCCAGTTTTGTTGTGTGTGAACCATATGTCAGAACGTAATCCAATGAAGTTACGTGAGAGGTTCAATGACTTGAGAGATGAAAGTTGACTAATAGGCTCAAAGATGCTGTGATTGAAACTGTTCCCTGACAAATCAAGTACTTCCAGTTTTCTCAGTCGTCTGAGTTTCTCGAAACCTGTTACCAAATTAGCAAGAAACTTAAAATGGACATCTCAAATTTTGTGACAGTGCCAAGTTTTCGAGAGTCGAATAGATTGTACTTTGAAGTTAACATTGTTAAACCAGTCTATAGTTAAACCTTGGAAGTTGAACTTGGTGTGATCATACTTCCTATTTGGATTGGTAGAACCATTTTTCGGATATGTAGCACTCTCCCATCTGTTTCATTTTATATGACATTTTATTTTGTTTTAGTCCGTCCAAAAACTACAACACCTCTTCGTATTTGAAAGATAAATATGACCTTAAACTTGACACTAAATTATAACTTTGACCTCAAATTTTGATAGTGCACAAATAAAACCTTTAACTATTCAAAACTTGAACAAATATGACCTCCGATTTTGCAACCCTCATGCGTGAGTTTCACTTGCGCCTACATGGAAAGATAATCCAATCACACGATGTCACGCCATTAAAAGGGCGGACTTGGAGGGACTTTTGATCGGAGGTCATATTTGTGAAGTTTTGAATAGTTAAAGGTCATATTTATCTTTCATCTGAAACGACATCTTGCTTTTTGTGTTAAGACGACGTCGTTTTTATTATTATTATTATTATTATTATTATTATTATTATTATTATTATTATTATAATCTTTTTATTTATTTCTATAGCAGTAGCACCTAGCAGGGATCGAACCCGTGCAGTAGGCTGAAGGAAGCGCCCAAGAAGAGAAAATAACACCACTGGGCTATCTAAGTGTCTTGTTTCATGTTGTTCAATATTAATATACTTACATAAATATAGATTTTTTACCTTATATATACAACGTTATTTTTTACCGAGGGGGCTCGGATGAACCCCATGGCAACCACGTAGGTTCTCCCCTGCGTTAATTTAATAAAGTTAATTTAATATACTACTACTACTATCCTTAATAACGTTTTATTAAAGCTATAATTTTTTTATTAGTAGTATAGTTTCATCTTTAATTTAATATTTAAATAAATTATATTTAGATATATTATATAACTTAAATTCGCCCTTTTCTTTATAATATATATATATATATATACTCGAGCGATTTTTTCGTATGGGGCTAACCCACCTAATTAATAAATCTTCAATATTATTCTTTTTCCTTAATGACAAAAGAAATTAGATGTCATTTTCATCTTTAAGCCGAAAATAATAGTGAAAAGTCATTTAAATATATAAAAAGAATTAGTAAGGGCATTATAGTCATTTTATCAGTTTTTTACTGTTGAAATGCTTTGATTTTAAACTGGACACGCCCAGTTTTGCATGTTAAATACGCGTTTTGCCATGTAGGATCGGAGGTTATATTTATGCAGTTTTGAATAGTTAAAGGTCATAGTTGTGCACTGTCAAAGTTTAAAGTCAAAGTTATAATTTAATTTCAAGTTTAGCATCATCATATTTATGTATTATGACTATTTGAAAACTTTTTTAACTTTAAGGTACCTTTGGTATGTACCAAATATCATTCATTTTTTTGTTCTATTCCTTGAAGAAGAACATTGTACCTAGTCAAACATTATCATGTAATATAAATCGGAGAGAAGGTATATAGAGAAAACGAACCTTCATTCTTCACCCAACCGGCCAAAAAATGTCAAGGTAGGAGCAGAGCTTTGAGATTTTTGAAGGGAACAAATGAAGATGCATTAAAAAGCCAGTTGCTCAAAATATCACCAGTATATATACCATTACTAAGTTGTTCTTCCTTAGCAATAATGGACAACTCTATGACTCTTCTGGTGGTGTTGCTGCAAACAATTCCCTCCCATCGACAACAATCTGAAGTTTCATTAGCCCCCCACGATGACAAATAGTCGTCGTCACTTGTACTGTATTTTATGTTTGCTTTGAGTTGCAATAGAGCAGTCCTTTCTTCATTCCAACAACAATAACAACACCTCCATCCATTTGCCATGAGCAAAATCAACAACCACAAGTATACTATCTTGCTATTGGTCATATTTCGGCTTCTTAACCTACAATGCCACTGAATATTGACAATAATATAAGATATATCCAGACTATATAAGAAAAGAAAGCTTGCCCGTTACTTGTACTAGTGAGAGGTGGAATTCGTCAAGGTACGTGCAAGCTGGCCCGAACACTAGTGTAAACAAAAGTATATAAGAAGAGGAAGTTGATGATTCTAAAATCTATATATATTCTTATAAACTCAAAAAGAGAAACAACACTTTCTTTGCATAATGAAATCCAACTAAGTGACCTTAATTTTTAAGGTCGTATGCATTTGGAAGCAAAATAATCGTAACACAAATACATATAAGACTCTAC
>NC_061122.1:4285044-4289495 GCF_002878395.1 Capsicum annuum | reverse complement strand
ATGCATTGCAAAACAATTCATATGCTATGAGAAATCTAAAAAATTCATAATAAGAGGGAATTCACCAAAAATCATGCTATCAACAAGAATTCATTCTTAAATACATGGTTTCATACATTCATATTCTCAAATCACTTTGAGAAAGGTCAAAATACTAAAACAATGATGTTAAAACATTTAATACATGAATATATATATATAGATTCAAAAATCCCATTCTAAAACATGATTTTTCTATGACGATGAGAATTTAGGAAAACCCCGCGTACCGAAATTTCAGAAAATAATGGGTGCTTCTTGAAGCCTGTGGATTGGGGATTCCGAATCTTTAATCGATTTTAAAAACCCACGGTTGAATCTTGATTTATTTGGGTTTTTAGTTTGAAACCCTTGGGAGTGTTCTTGAGAATTTTTAGATGAATGTGGATGTATTTTGGAAAATTGGGGACTGAATTTCATGTTTATGGCTGAATAAGGGTGGGAAAAGGACCATTTTGCCCAAAAAACGGAGTGTTTAAGTCACTTGAAACCATTACATAGGCGCCGCATATGATATCGCATATGTTTACATAGGCGCCGCCTATGCTATCACCTATGTTTACATAGGCACCGCATATGCTATCGCATATGCTTTCCAGTGGCCATGTGCGATTGGTTAGGCAACGCATACTACTTTGAAAGGCCATAACTTCTTGCTCGAGTGCCGGATTTTAGCAAAATTGGTATCGTTGGAAAGATAACTCAAAAACCTATCATTTTACACATATTAGGATCTCTAATTTGACATATACAAATAGTCATGGTCGATATAAGTTGACACAAATTATAATGTCCACTTAAACTTAATCGATCGAAGTAGTTTTCAACTCGTCCTTGAGTCAAAGGACCTCTGTGGTCTAAATATAAGCTTGAATGGATTCACATACTACACAAATAATTAAAATTTCATATTGGCATAGGATTTATGGCTTTGAGATTATCAACGCATCGGAATCATGGTATATATTGTAGCCCAAAATGCGGTGAATTAAATTATCCCCCCCTTAGGATCATTAGTCCCCGAATGATGATGCGGGACACAGACAAACACGATTTCAAGCATAATAAGGACTAGGAAATATAAGATAGGAATAGTACCTTCTGTCTCATCATCCATCGAAGCAAACAAATTGGGATATGTAATTCTCATGTCATCTTCTGACTCCCAAGTTGCTTCTTCAGCTTTTTGATTCCTCCACAATACCTTTACTGAGGCTATCTCTTTGCTCCTTAACTTTCAAACTTGGCGATCTAAAATTTCAACGGGCTCTTCTTCGTAAGACAAGGAATCTGTCACTTTGATATCCTCTACTTCCAATACCAAAGAATGATCTCCAATCCATTTCTTCAACATAGATACATGGAATACCAAATGAACGAAACCAAACTTGCAGACAATTCTAGTTCATAAGCAACTACACCAATCTTTCTCAAAATTTGATATGGCCCTATTTAGTAAGGGCTCAATTTACCCCTTTTTCTAAACCGCATAACTCCTTTCATAGGAGAAACCTTGAGAAACACCCAATCACCAACTTTAAACTCTAATTCTCTTCTCCGAACATCGGCATAGGACTTATGACGACTCTGAGCAGTCTTGAGTCATTCTCTAATGATCTTTACTTTCTCCATCGCCTGATGAACAAGATCAGGCCCATACAACTAAGTCTCACCCACTTCATACCATCCTATCAGAGACCTACATCTCCTCCCATACAAAACCTCAAAAGGAGCCATCTTGATGCTGGCATAGTAACTATTATTGCAAGCAAATTCAATCAGTGGTAGGTGATCTACCCAACTACCTTTAAAATCAATGACACATGCCCTCAATATATCCTCGAGGGTCTGAATGGTACGCTCAGCTTGCCCATCCGTCTGAGAGTGGAAAGTTGTGCTCAAATTCACTTGTGTACCTAAACCCTTCTGAAAAGATCTCCAGAACTGAGATGAAAACTGCGTACCTTTATCGGATATAACGGACACTGGTTCCCCATGCAACCAAACTATCTCCTTAATATAAATCTTAGCATAACCCTCTCCCAAATAATTAGTCCTCACAGGGAAAAAGTGGACTGACTTTTTCAATCTATCTACAATCACCCATATAGAATCATACTGGTTTCGGAATCTTGGAAGTCCTGTAATGAAGTCCATGTTTATTATCTCCCATTTTCATAAAGGCAGGGCTATTTCTTGGGAAGTACCACCTGACCTCATATGTTCTACCTTTACTTGTTGACAGTTCAAACACTTGGACACAAAATAAGATACATTACATTTCATGTTATTCCACCAATACAAGGTTTTCAGATCATGGTACATCTTAGTAGAGCCTGGGTGAACGACATACCTCGAAGTGTACGCCTCATCAAGGATTGTTTCCCGTAGTCCATCAACATTCAGAATGCACAACCTACCCTAAAATCTCAGAATACCATCACCACCAATTTCAAATGATATAACCTTTTGTTGACCCACATCTTTCTTGATTTGCATCAAGATGGGATCTTTAACCTGCTTCTCCTTAACTTTAGCACAAAGGGATGACTTAGCTAACTCATGAACAATTACCCCTCTATCTTCGGAATCTAAGAGTCGCACTCCCAGATTTGTAAGGCAGTGAATATCCTTCACCATCTCTTTTTTTCCTTCTTCTACATGAGAAAGGCTGCCCATAGACAACCTGCTGAGGGCATCGGCTACAACATTTGCCTTTCCCAGATGGTAATGCAGGCTCACATCATAGTCTTTCAGAAGCTCCATCCAGCGCCTCTGCCTGAGGTTTAATTCTTTTTGCGACAAAACATACTCCAGACTCTTGTGGTCAGTGAAGATATCAACGTGAACACCGTACAAGTAGTGCAGCCAAATCTTAAGCACAAACACCACAACCGATAACTCCAAATCATGGGTGGGGTAGTTCCGCTCGTGCACCTTCAACTGCCTAGATGCATAAGCCACTTCCTTACCATGCTGCATAAACACACAACCAAGTCCCACACGGGATGTATCACAGTATACCACACAGCCATCTACACTCTCGGGAAGGGTCAAAACAGGAGTAATGGTCAGTTTGTCTTTCAACTTCCCAAAACTATTCTCACACATATCAGACCACACAAACTTCACCTTTTTCTGAGTCAATTTAGTGAGTGGAGCAGCTATGAAAGAAAAACTCTCTACGAACCTTCTGTAATACCCCTCCAAACCCAAGAAACTTCGAATATCGGTTGGAGTCGTGGGTCTGGGCCATTTTCTCACTACTTCAAATTTTCGGGGATCCACTCTTATCCCGTCACTGGACACAATATGCCCCAAGAAGGCAATAGCATCTAACCAGAATTCACACTTAGAAAATTTGGCATACAGCTAATGATCCTTAAGGGTATGAAGAATAACTCAGAGGTGATTGGCGTGATCCTCTTTACTCTTAGAATAGATCAGGATATCATCAATAAATACAATGACGAACAAGTCAAGAAACTGTTGGACTACTCTATTCATAAGATCCATGAAGGCTGCAGGGGCGTTAGTCAACCCAAAGGACATGACTAGAAATTCGTAGTAACCATATTGGGTTTAGAAGGTTGTCTTGGGTATGTCTAACTCCCTAACTTTTAACTGGTGATAACCCGAATGAAGGTCTATTTTTGAAAAACATTTGGCACCCTGAAGCTGGTAAAAAAGGTCATCAATCCTAGGAAGAGGATATTTATTTTTAATCGTGACCTTATTCAGCTAATGGTAGTCTATGCACATACAAAGGGAACCATCTTTCTTTTGCACGAAAAGTACAGGCGCGCCCCAAGGTGACACACTGGGGCATATAAAACCCTTATCTAGGAGATCTACTAACTGTTCTTTCAACTCCTTTAGTTTTGCAGGAGCCATTCTATATGGTGGAATGGAAATAGGATGAGTGTCTGGCAACACATCAATACCAAACTCAATCTCCCTATCAGGTGGTATTCCTGGGAGATCATTTGGAAAGACTTCTGGGAATTCTTTTACTACGGGAACAGATTAAAGAGGAAGACTCTCGGTATTGGAGTCCTTAACTCGGATAAGGTGGTATAAGCAACCTTTAAAAATGAGTTTGTGGGCTCTGAGATAGGATATAAAGTGCCCTCTGGGTGCTAAAGAATGTCCTTCCCACTCTATGACTGGTTTATTTGGGAAAGAAAAAGTGACCCTTCGAGTCCTACAATCTAATGTGGTATAGCATGAATGGATCCAATCCATTCCCAAGATAGCATCAAAAGCAACCATATCTAACTCTACAAGATCTGCTAACATATCCCGGCTACCAACAGTCACAACACAAGCCCTGTACACCCTCCTAGCAATAATAGAATCCCCTACTAGGATAAAGTAGACCCGGGATCAAGTAACACATAAACATGATGGGA
>NC_061122.1:4259097-4282044 GCF_002878395.1 Capsicum annuum | reverse complement strand
ATTTGCAAGATATTTGATTTTATATATCCATTTAGAACCAATAGTATTCTTCCCTTTAGGTAGATCAACAATGATCCATGTGTTGTTAGCTTCCAAGGCCTGAATCTCTGACTTCATAGCTTCCACCCACCTTGCATCTTTTATAGCTTGCTTATAGTGCTGAGGCTCAGTCAAAGTGGAGAATTTGGTTAAATAGCACTAATAAGTATGACTCAAATTTTTGTAAGACAGGCTGTTGGCTAATGGATGTTTGCATCTCTAGTTTCTGGAAGTGTTAACATAGTCATGCATCCACATTGGTGGTCTGCTTGTTCTTGTTGGTCTACTGGAAGAGGGTTGAGGTAGGGAACAATTATCTTGACATGTTTCTTTATGAGTGGTGCTAGGTGAAGCTGCACCAGGTACTGCAGCATCAGAAATGCTTTCCTCCTCAATTGGAGCTTCTTCAGCAATACTATTAGCGGTTGTCTCAGGAAATATTTCATCATCTGTGGGGATCAAGAAGTCAGTGACATCTTTTTTAGATGAGGAAGATTGTGTATTTTGTACTGGTGATGAAGCAAAGGGAAATACATCTTCATGAAACACAACATCTCTACTGACTAATAGTCTCTTTGAGGTGAAATCCAACAGCAAATATCCCTTTTGAGACTCTAAATATCCCACCAATACTGCAGGTTTGGCTCTTTCTGTGAATTTATCACCTCTTGGTAGGATAGTGACATATTATAAGCAACCAAATACCCTGAGATAAGATAGCTTAGGATCCTTGGAAAACATCAACTGAATGGGCTCTTACCACTCAGAACTGAAGATGGTAACCTGTTCATTAGATATACTGTGGCCTTTACACATAGTCCCCAATATTTAATGGGCAAGTGAGACTAAAACTTGAGGTCTCTTGCTGTGTTTAATATGTGTCTGTGTTTTCTCTCTACAACTCTATTCTGTTAAGGAGTGTGAGAACAATTGGTCTGATATAGAATGCCTAGGGACTGGAACAATTTCTTACATTAAGAGTTGATAAATTCAGTTGCATTATCAGATCTGATAGTTTTCACCACTATTCCAAATTGAGTTTTAATCACAAAAATGAATGTTTTAATGGCCATTATGGCCTCAGACTTTAACTGCAACAGGTGCACCCAAGTGTATCTACTATGGTCATCTACCATAGTCAAGAAATAGTATTTGTTGTCAAAATTAGGAGTTTTATATGGACCCCATAAATCCATGTGCACAAGTTCAAAACAAGAGGAACATCTAGTAGTACTTGTAGGAAATGACAATCTTGTCTGTTTAGCTAGTGGACACACAACACATTTATTCAACATATTTACATCACTAGGATTATTCAAGATGTCTAAACATTTGAGAACCTTAGAAGCAGGGTGTCCAAGTCTTTGGTGCCATAAACTGCAACTGGAAGTTGAGACTTCTGCATTGAAATTATAAGTTTTTGATCCTGACTAGTATTTCCTGTCCAACAACCTTTAAGAACATACAGTCCACCCTCTTGTCTACCAATCCCCTTCACCTTGCCATTGAAGAGGTCCTGAAAGATACAAAAATCAGGATAAAAGGATAAAAAGTATGAGAGTTCCTTGGTTATCTTAGCAACAGACAATAAATTGAGTTTGAAGTCTGGAACAAGTAGGACATCTTTGATCACATCATCTACAAAAATATAGGCTTCTCCAGTGTGTGAGATTATTACTTCATCACCTGTTGGGAGGTGAAACTTGTCCAAATGTTTAGTGTTTAAGCTGGTATTACTTTTGAATAAGTGTCTATGTGCAGACACATGATGTGTAGCACCTGAGTCTACAATCCAACTGTCAGGACAGGATTTGGACAAGAAATAAGTAGTAATACCTGTCATATTTACTTGTTTCATATCTTTGGTATCTTTGCTCAATATAGTCATAATATGAGTGTACTCCTCCTCAGTGAATGTGTGAGGCTTGGCCAGTGGTGCATGAGTCCCTTCATGACTGGAACTAGCAGTATCAACCTGACCGCCTGAGAAAATTTGTTACCACCATTGTTACTGCCAGTGTTCTATGACCTGAAGTTAGAGTTGTATCCTTGTTTTTTCTTATTCTTCCAGTCATTTGGATACCCTACCAAATTGTAAAAAGTTTCCTTGGTATGACCTAAGAGATGGCAGTAATCACATTTTCTACCTTTATAGTTAAGTGTTGTTTTGTCCAAAACCATAATTTCGGTTCACTTGCATAGCAAGTGGTTCTGACCTATCATTGACAATCATCATACAAGATTAATGTTGTATTTCATCCTCTATAAGCATGGCATAAGCTTGATTAAGAGTAGGAGTTACTCCTTTGAATAGTATCTGTCTTCTAGCTTGGTCATAGGACTCATTTAGATCACTTAAAAATTGTAAGAGTCTAAGTTGACACATATGATCTGAGTACTCTCTAGATTTAAGGCAATCACAGCTAGGATTTGGCACTAGCACATTATACTCACTCCATAAACTCTTCAATTTGGTAAAATAAGCTGAGATTGAGTCTGTACCTTGAGAGTGCATATTAATTTCACGATGCAATTGGTATATATGCATATGATTCACCTTGTCATATCTTTCCTTCAATCTTCCCATACTACACAAGCATTTGTGGCATAAATAATTCCAGTTAACAGACTTTTACTCACAGTGTTCATGATCCAGGAAAGCACAATTGCATTACATGTTTCCCACTGCTAATGTAGCTCCTCTCTATACGACTCCTTGCTGTAGGTTCCAGTGAAAAATCCAAATTTTCTCTTTCCTAAGAGAGCAATACGCATCGATCGACTCCATAAACTATAATTTTCTGAACCAGTTAACTTGATTGGAACAAGCACTGCAGTTGAGCTATCAAAGCACCAATGAAAAGTGGATCACTTTGATCTATTTTAGGCGCCATGATTGATAGGATGTGATTGCAAGGTAGATCTAAATTACAAAGAAGAAGAAGCCAAAAAATAGAGATCGAAAAAAGCACTAAGACAGAGATCTCAAGTTGTGCAAAGAACTTAGTGAAATATGATCGAAAACACACTTAGTGTTGAGCTCATGGCTTTGATACCATGTGAAATGGAAGAATTGCATCTTGATAGCTTGCGCTCATGGAGAAGAAGAAGGTGGTTAGAAACTGAATTTTCATCATTCTCACTTGAAGATTACAATTATGAGTCTATTTATAGACTTGAGTTAGGATGAGCTAAGAATGAGCTAAGAAGTGAATCATGTATCCAGCTTATTGACAGCTCATTGTAACTAACTAATCATTGTATAACAACCTCTAACAACTTTCAACAACCTCTACAGCTGACTCAGCTATTGACTAGATAACAAACTACTCCTATCAATATTACACATCAATGGAACATGTAGTTGTATATGTGTTAGTGTATGTAGTAGTCAAAACACATTTGCTAACCACTCAAAACTTAAGTTTATCTTTGCTGATGAAAACTCTGTAATTTGACAAACTTCTTCCAATAGATGGATACCAAAATTTCAATTGGAAGCCTTGACTTTATCCAACTGCTCTCAAATACCAAGTTTCCTTCATTATCAACATCATTTAAGACTTCTTGGTCTATCGAGATGCAACATTGGTGGAGACTTTCCAAATTGGTTATTTTAAAACAACTCTAGACTTGAAGAAGTTCACTTGGATGGAAATGCACTCACCGGATATCTTCAATTACCATTCCGTCCTAAGATGAGAGCTTTGGATATCTCAAACAACAAGATTCAAGGAGAACTACCCCCTAACATTGGTTCCATCTTCCTGAAACTCTCTGTGTTAATAATGTCCAACAATATGGTTGAGGGCTTGTTCCCTTCAAGTTTCGGTGACATGGAAGACCATAGATGCTTGGACTTGTCATACAATAAGTTAAAATGAGAGCTACCTATAGGATTGGCTTGTAAAAGATCCAACTTATTTTTTCTGAGATTGTCTAATAATTTGTTGGAAGGGGAAATATTTCCAGTTTTAGCTAGCATCAACAATTTACAATATTTGTACTTGGATGGGAACAACTTCTCCGGCCCAATTTCGCAGGCGTTAGTCACTGCTCCTTTTTTAAGTAGATTGGATTTAAGTGACAATAACTTGTCAGGAAATATACCAGCATGGCTTGGCAATATCTCCTCCTTAACTTCCCTAGCATTTTCTAGAAATGATACCAAACTCCCCAAGAACACAACAACACAAACACCAAAATCAGTCCACTAGTTCAAGAACTATGGACCTTTTTGATGACCTCTCTCAGATTTGCAAGAAGAATAAGAAGGGAAGAGATATCAAGAGTAAAACACACTAAAATAGCAATAAAACTTGATGAACAAGATGCAATAACCACAACACGCAGTTACAAGACAAGAACACAAACGGATTACACTAGATATAGACAAACGATTACAAGAAAGTAAAGATAGATAGATAGACAAAGGGATGGTATAATATTAACTACCCAAAAGGTTATTCCACTTTTGGACCTTTAATATCACACACAACCTAAACCTTTCTCTTACATGACCTCAAGGGTCCCAAGCAATCTCCGTTTCTAAGCAAATGATCAACACAAGGATTCCACCTTGTCCAAGGATTCCACCTTGCTAAAGACTCTCAAAGAGGCTACAAAATATATTCTCCAAAATCTCCCAAAAATGACATAATAAGGTTCTATTTATACCTAGGTTAACTTATTACAAAGGACTAAAAAACCCTTGCAAAGGGCGGATGAACAGTTAACATGGATGAACAGTGAATAGTTTTGGAGCTTGTGGGACTTGTTCTCTACACTTCAAAGCTTGTTCCTTGGATGGGAACCCTCCCGAGCTCGAGTCTTGACACATTGGACCCCGATCATGATCATACCCGTATCATACTCCCCTCCTTAGAAAGGATTCATCCTCGAATCCGACCCTTGCAAAGCAATAGGAAAGACAAGCAAAATAAAGTTCCTCAAGGTATGAGGGTTAGGATAAGTGTAATCAATTATAGCATCTTGCCAAGGTGGATCAAACTCCACATATACCCAAACATCCCTCTTACCCAAATACCCTACCAAAGGATAATCAACTAGTTTATCCATATAAGTGTGACAAGAAACAAGGAACAAGAATCACTTATCAAGTGGAAAACATAGAATCTTCTTGGAACAACAATTAGACTTTAAATCCGAGAGAGGAAAGCCATACATTCCATGCACATTCAAGTCATTCCAAAAGACATCCTCATCACCATACTTCAAATGATGACCGGAATCAAATGGGTAGAGTGTCCATGGGCACAGATTGGGAATACACTTCCTTACCCTAATACTACTACAATAATGATCAAATGTCCCCTCTATACTATCATGGTCAATAATAAAAACAACTAAAGGGTCATCCTTAGTAATTCTGCCAACATGTTCAACATCATCATTTCCACACACAAGTTGGTCTTCATGACTTCCATAAGACAATGTACTACCACTTTCCACAATGGATTCAACACTAGGTGAATCAACTAGTGTATCCACAATCTCAAGTTGTACATTATCATCACAAAATGAAGGCACATTCGGCTCACTTAAAGACAAACTATCATTCACAGTTAGTTGGCTATTATCCTTATTCACTAGAGTGGAAAAGTTAGTTTGATTACCTTGTAGCTTATGTGGAGCATGGCCACTCATGGGAACTTAATTAGGAAGGCTTGGATGCTCCATCAAGTTATCCAACTTCTTGCACAGAGAGCCTTCCATCCCTTCCAATCTTCCTTCCATTCTTTCCATTATTCGCCAATCTATGGCATCAAGCCTTGCCATGATAGATTTAACCCAACTAGGCATTTCAGCTTCATTCGCCGTTGTACCCATCAAAAGCTACTAAGCAAACAACACGAAAACAACAAACACATTTAAAGATTAGAAAAAATCAGTCCACAATTAGCCACAAAACAGTCCACAATGTGTCTCAAAATAGTCCACAATCCCTCACTTTCACACTTTGGATTTTTCACTCTATTGGCCTTACATAACTCGCTTATACTCCAATGAGGTTACTTGGTCCCAATTGTGGCTCGAGGTCGGATTAGATTCTTGTTTGAAATAACTCAAATAAGTAATGTACGAACTTGAACCAAAAAAGATACTACGACTCAAAAACGAGAAAAGCACACAACAAACAATGTTAACATGAAGAACGTACACAAAACTAACTTACAAGCTAGTAGGGTATTACTAGGTTGTCAATTAGTGTCGAGCAAACAAAAGAAATAAGGAAACAATAAAATTGTCGCGACCCAAACTAGGGCCTGGCTGTGACGGACATCTCGAACCATGAAGGCCCGAAACGCCCTTCTCTATCTGGTAATCATGCACAACATTCATAGAATAAAAGAAGATGCGGAAATATAATCTGCTACGAAAACATGGTCAATTCTAAATTCAACATAATTATGGAAACTACAATTCAACACATCTAAATAACATCTGACTCAATCTGCGAAATCTCTACTACATGAAAATCTGACAACTGTCTGAAACTGGGACAAGGCCCCCAATAGACCAACTCTGAAATAAGTGACATAATCTAAAAAAATAGGCCTTCTTGAATAGAGAAGGCTCACCACTGGATAATATGATTAGCTGTCTGGATTATCTACTTCTTATCTGACCCTTAGACTGTGCCTCAGAACCTGAGAGGTTGGAGGAGGAGGGGGTCAATACAGATGTACTGGTACGCAGAGCATATCCAAAATAATCATTTATTATCCAACATATATTAGAGCAATATAAAACAATTCATAAGTATATCATGTAGTAAGAATTCACATGGATATTTTAAAGACTTTGTAAAAATCATCTCATCTCTGAGAAATCTGTGTTACTTCTGCGTTTGGTGGTATACCCTACAACTCTAAAAAATTCCATAGGCTATATGGAAACTGCCATTAACTCGGCAGCGAAGCTCCCAACCCAAGTATGCCGCAAGGGTCGGAGTGTTTGAATCTACTACGCCACACGTCCGTTGCCAGTGTACAATAATAATCTACCCGTATCAGCAAATATGGTTTCAGGATAAAAGTTTCTTGAACTCGCACCTTCTTCGAGTAACCACCTAACCCTCTTTAAGCCCCTTCTTAAAACTTTATCAAAACATGCAGTCTCTGAAAACATACTCTAAAAACATGCTCTGAAAACATGCTCTGAAAACATAATCTATTATGGCATAAATACATATGGTATCGTCATACCATTGACTTGTAAGTCACATCTTTGAGCCATTATTAGTCTATCATAAATCTCTGTATTCAAAACACAAGTTTTGAGACCAGCATTTCAATAATTCAATTCAATGAATCTTTTTTGTTCAAACCTCATGTAAACACATGCAATTCTTTATCATACACACAAGAACATATTGACATCAATAAACACCCTCTCAACAATTCCAAATCATGTTCAAATGATAGGATATTGAAAAAACATCTTTTAAATCACAAAACCATAATCTTTAATTCAATATAAGAGAGGGAGTTCATAATTTATGCTCTCAACAATCTTAAATCTCAAATTCATACATATACATATATATGTAAATCAATTTAGGGGAAAAGACCACAAGGACAAAGCAATAGGAGCATTGAAACTTTCGAAATGCATAATCAATAATATAATTTTCAAAACCCCCATAAAATACATGCATCAAAACCTTTAAATCATACTTTAACAATTTTAAGCCCATGTAAGTTTTAGGATAAACCCCACGTACCTCTATTTTGAAGAATAATGAATGATTCTTGAAGTTTACGGATTGGGGATTCGAAATCTCTAATTATCTTTAAAAACTCACGGTTGAATCTTGAGTTACGAGGATTTTTAGTTTGAAACCCTAATGGAGTTTCTTGAGAGATTTTGATGAAAATAATCTTACTTTGGTGTTCTTGGGATTAAATCCTGTGTTAGAGATGATAAGGGGTTGGAGAAGTACCGTTTTACCCTTAATGAGACGAAGTAAAAATATAAATGGTGCCCGATTTTATGGGCTATTGCGACTATCGCGGTGGCTCACTAGAAATTGACGAATGCAAAATTGGGATCCTCTACGATGCACCACTATCGCGAGGTACCACTAAAATTTTACAATTGCTAATTAAACCATCTCCGCGACGCACTAAACACCAAAATGACAATGTTTTACACCTAACACATAAAATAGCCATAACTTCTTCACCGAGTGTCCGTTTTGGACGAATCTTATATCGACGGAAAGCTTATTCAGTCATCTACGTAATGAAAAATTGAAATCTATGGAATTCCACAAGGAAATAAGTGTAAATTATTCTAGAAGCCAAAGCTTTACACTTTAGGGATAAAATTTAGCTAGGAAAAGTTTGGGGGCGTTACAAAAATGAAACTAAGAAATCTAAAATTTGAACTCAAAAATGTTGCGTGAATAGTACTTTAGTGACATGGCAGTCCACTATTGGCCTCGAGTTTTACCAAAATTTTATTTCCCAATTTTAAGTCTTGATCAATATACAATTTGGAATTGGTGGATTTGGTTAATGGAGGGAAAAGTGGTCTTGGAGCCTTTTTATTCAAATTTCAAAAGCAAAACTTGACTTCATTGAACTTTCTCCTTGAAACAAATCCTTAAATCAAGGAAAATTAGATGAAAAGTCTTTGAAGTGATAGGGATAGGTCTTTCACTAACAACTACTACAAGCTTGTCTTTCACCTTTTTAGATCTAGTTTGCACTTTTAGGATTAACAAGATGATGAAAGGGTGAAGAACCTTAAGAACACAACAATAACTCCAAGAACAACAACAATTTCAGTTTCCAACTCCAATATAACAAGACCGTCAAATCAGCCAAGGTTTAGGAAACAACAACATCCAACTCGGCCACACCTTGTTCACATCAACAACTTCAACAAGTTCGAGTTCAATCTTAGATTTGGACACTGCTTAGTGTTAATGAGAAAAAAACCAACACTAGAAACACTCTAAACAAACAAAAGACTAAAAGTTCTACACACACAACAAACAAATCTTGGCCAAGATAACAACAACACAATTTTCGGCCAAAAAAACAAAATGGACAGATTTGCATTTTTCTGTATTTTTTTTTCAGTTTTTAGTTTTTTTTTTTTTGAATTTTTGTCCAAGAGAACCTAAGATTGGTAGTGTAGGAACAGAACCAGCCTTGATTTGATACCAAATGATACCAAACTACCCAAGAACACAACAACACAAACACCAAAATCAGCCCACTAGTTCAAGAACTATGGACCCTTTTGATGACCTCTCTTGGATTCTCAAGAAGAACAAGAAGGGAAGTGATATCAAGAGTAAAATACACTAAAACAGAAACAACACTTGATGAAAAAGATGTAATAACAACAACACACGGTTACAAGATAAGAATACAAATGGATTACACTAGATATAGACAAACGATTACAAGAAAGTAAAGATAGATAGATAGAAAGATAGATAGATAGATAGATAGACAAAGGGATGGTATAATATTAACTACCCAAAAGCTTATTCCATTTTTGGACCTTTAATATCACACACAACCTAAACCTATCTCTTACATGACCTCAAGGGAACCGGAATTTCCAAGCAATCTCTGTTTCTAAGCAAATGATCAACACAAGGATTCCACCTTGTCCAAGGATTCCACCTTGCTAAAGACTCTCAAAGAGGCTACAAAATATATTCTCCAAAAATCTCCCAAAAATGACCTAATGAAGTTCTATTTATACCTAGGTTAACTTATTACAAATGACTAAAAAATCCTTGCAAAGGGCGGATGAACAGTGAATGCGGATGAACAGTGAACAGTTTTGGAGCTTATGGGACTTGTTCTCTACACTTCAACGCTTGTTCCTTGGATGGGAAGCCCCCCGAGATCGAGTCTTGATGCATTGGACCCCGATCATGATTGTACCCGTATCAAAAAACTATCTAAAGGGTCATATTCCACCTGATTACTGCAGACTTGAGGGACTTGAGGCATTAGACCTCTATGAAAACAACCTTGTTGGAAGGATTCTATCATGTTTCAATGCTTTCCAAAACTTAAAACATGTGCACTTGAGCAAAAACAAGTTACAAGGAGAATTCAACATATTCTCAAACAACTCATATTTAGAGCTGTTAGATCTAAGAGACAACAATTTCAGTGGGTCAATTCCAAAATGGTTGGATAGTACTTCTATGATAACCACCTTACTCTTGAAAGGAAATCATCTTCAAGGCACCATAACTCCACAGTTATGTCATGCAAGTACTTAAAAATGCTAGATATTTCTCATAATAATCTTTTTGGACCTATACCTCATTGCTTTGGGAAACATCACACAACAAACATCAATCACAGTACTCACATTCATTTCATTTGAATATGTAGGATTCGAGAAGTTTGGAGGAGATGCCTTGATAAACCTAGAACACTCAATGGAATCATCCAATGCACTAGATATCTATGCATGGGTTAGAGCAGAGTTTACGACCAAATATAATACCTATTCCTATGATGGTGGCATTCTTAGTTATATGTCAGGAGTTGATTTATCTTGCAACCAGCTAAGTGGTGAAATACCAAAGGAACTCAGTAATCTTACTGAGATTAATGGATTAAACTTGTCACATAACCACCTTACTGGAGTAATACCATCAGAATTCTCAAATCTCAAAAATATTGAGAGTTTGTATAAGCACAGAACAAGTGCTGGAAAGAAATGTTTATTAATGAAGCAAAAAGCTTATTAAATAGAGTTACAGATAAACTAAGACGAGTCCTAAACTAACTAAACTAGACCATTCCTAAATAAATAAAACTGCTGAAACATATATTCTGATTACACTTCTAATTACTAACTAACTTGACACGGGATGTGTTAATACACCCCCTTAAGTTAGGCGATGAGTCACTAAGCCTAACTTGAATAAATTCTTCTCAAAAGACAATTTAGGCAGTGCCTTGGTGAGAGTGTCAGCGATTTGATCGGCAGCATGGACGTGAACAACTCAAACTTTTTTGATGTCGACATAGTGGCGAACAAAGTGAAAGTCCACAGTAGCATGCTTCACTTTGCTATGGAGGATTGGATTTTTACTCAGGAATGTGGCTCTAAGATTGTCACAATAAATGATAGACATCTGATTTATTGGAACGCGCAGCTCAGTGAGAAGATTGGTATCCCACAGGGTTTTAGAAAGGGCACTATCTACTGCCCCATATTCAGGCTCTGTGGAGGAGCGAGAGATGGTATTTTGCTTCTTTGAGGACCAGCTAATCAGATTATGACCAAGGAACAGGATATACCCAAATGTGGAAACTCTGTCAGCAATGTCCCCACCCCAATCCGCATCAGAGTACACATGTAGGTTGAAGTCCTCAATGGGGGTTACACGTAGGCCTAGTTGGATGGTTCCAAGCAGGTAACGAAGAACACGTTTTACTACTTTCCAATGAAGATCTGATGGTGCTTGAATAAATTGGGAAAACTTATTTACTGCATATGTGATGTCCGGTCTAGTGAAAGATAGGTATTCAAGCCTGCCTAAGACCCGACGATAGTGTGTTGCATCAGTCAAGTGAGTACCATCAGATATTGTGATTAGCTCAGATGCACTCATTAGTGTGTGGACACTTTTGTAGTCGGTCATTAATTTATAATTCAGGATCTCATTCACATAGTTTGCTTGGGTGAGGATTAAACCGTTAGAGCTGCGTATCACTTCAACACTAAGAAAGTAGTGAAGATTACCCAAATCTTTAATAGAAAACTGAGAAGTAAGGGAAGTAATAAGCTGATCGACATGGAAAGTGTTGCTCCCTATAACAATGATGTCATCCATATAGACAAGGACAAATATTGTGTCACCTAGACCCTGCCTTATGAGTAGCGAGGCATCCGATTTTGTCTTAATAAATCCTATGGATGAAAGATAACCTGTAAGGGCATTGTACCATGCACGAGGGGATTGTTTTAAGCCATAGATTGCCTTGCATAACCGATATATATGAGTGGGTTTGTCATCACTAGTGAAGCCTGGAGGTTGTTCCATGTACACCTCCTCGTCCAGGTTACCTTGGAGAAATGCATTGTTGATATCAAGTTGGCAGAGATTCCAGTTATGGCGAAGTGCCACAGAAAGGATTATTTAGACTGTTGTAGGCTTGACGACTGGGATGAAAGTCGTGTGGAAGTCAATCCCTGTCCTTTGAGTGAAGCCTTCCGCAACCAGTCGTGCTTTATAACTATCAATGGACCCATCTGCTTTCTTTTTTATCCTGAAAAGCCACTTGCAGGAGCAATATTTTTAGTGGGGTTAGGAGGAACAACTTTCCAAGTTGGGTTTTTAATTAAAGCATCAAGTTCCTGTTTTATCGCTTCACGCCACTCGGGATATTTTTGTGCTTGTTTAACAGTGGTGGCTCTGGTGGTGGGGTTCAATTTAGCCAAGTAATCAAAGATTTTTTTGGGTTTGGTGATTTTATTTTGGGAGCGAGTGACAACACGGGTACAGAGAGACGGACAGTGAGGTGACGAGAGAGCGTGTTCTGACTCGGGGAAAGGGCAAGTTGGCTGAGGAGTCACTTGAGTAGGAGATGTAGTTTTCCTGCATTGATAAACAAAGAGAGGAGGTGGGTTACTATACTAAAGACTTGGGCTACTGAGTATTTTGGAGATGAGTTCAGGATTGGATATAGGAGAACTAGCAATAGCTAACTCATCCAAAAAGGACCGAATAGTATGAAGATATTTGGTGATGGAACGAGAGTCCTTTGTGGTATGAGCAAGTTGATCAGACTGAAGACCCGAGTTTGTGATCTATTTGCATAAGTTGTGTGCAAACCTTCCCACACAGATTTGGACAAGTTGGCTGCAGCAATAGTAGAGGCAATTGTGGGTTCAACAGAGGCCATAAGGGAGTTCTGGATAAGTTGATCCTGATGAAACCAAGTTAAAAATGCAGGATTAGGAGATATATTTGTTCCAATAGTGAGGGTGCGACTAGGGGCTGGAGTGGTCCCATCGAGATGACCAAAGAGGTTGTTGCCATACATAAGCATGGAAAATTGAGCTTTCCAGGTGGCAAAGTTGTGGCCACCGCTGAGTTTGATGGGTAATTGAGATGTAGGGTGGAATTAGATTATAATGTTAGCACCCGTTGCGTTATCAGAACTAACAACTCTAAGGTTGGCCATTTTTTTTTATCTGCGCAAGGAAAGGAATGAAGAAAAAATTGGATCGTTCTCTTAGAGCGTAAAACTCTCTGATACCGTATAAGCACAGAACAAGTGCTGGAAAGATGATGTTTATTAATGAAGGAGAAAGCATATTAAATAGATTTACAGATAAACTAAGACGAGTCCTAAACTAACTAACTAGACCAGTCCTAAATAAATAAAACTGTTGAAACATATATTCTGATTACATTTCTAATTATTGTTATTTTATGTGTATTTTGGGTACACAAATCTGTGTATATGCAACACCAACTTCAACACTAGTTCATGTATAAACAAGAACACCTTTGAAGTTCTTTAACACCTTCAACACAAGATTACTAATAATCTATCCAAGAAGTGTATTTGATTTCAGAAAAAATAGATGAAACAGAATTTAAGGCCAACTCCCCCGACTTCACGAAGTGTCCTTAAGGAATAATTCCCCTCACTGTACCTGAGGTTATGGAATCTTCCTCCCAGGATAAAATGACCTACAATCCAAACAATAGCGGTACCTCAAATTTTCGGATTCTATGAACTCACTCAACAGCTTGATTGATCACACAGAATAATTTTATGACAAGGAGAGAGTTTTTACTTCAGAAAAATTTTGTTTCTAAACCTGTGGATGAAAGCAGGTTTAGCCATCATATGCCTCTTCTGAAAAGTGGCAATGGTTCACTTAAAAGATGTGACCTTTCCTGAAAAATCATGTCTGTTCGTCCAAAGATCGCATCTTTTCTGAATAGGCAGACCATTTCATGAATCAGTGTGTCATTTCATTGAAGGATTGCATCCTTCTGAAGCATCAGTTCGAAACAGTGCATATCTCAGAAGCATCAGTTCAAAACAGTGCCATGCATGCATATAACTGGAGGATCAAAACACATAAAAATTTACTGCATTTTTATTTTTCCCTTCAGATTAAATTTCTGTTGAATGAATTTTTTCCAAAAAGATAGATCCCATCGATCATTTGACAAATCAAATCCGAAGCCAAGTCGAGCGAGCGATGACGACGGTGCGAGGTATCTCTTATTTATTGCCTCACTTACCATGTGGAGTAAGTGTTCCTTATTTTAAACATTCACAAGTTTTCTTCTTCCACCAATGCGGGAGAAAGAGTAAACTTTCCAATTTGGGAGTATACTTTCTAAATTGGTGTCTCCCTTCTCTCCACCATTTTTTATCCATTTTTCATTCAGACTTTTCATATACTTTGAACCCAACAATTACTAACTAACTTGACATGGGATGTGTCAATAGTTTGGACCTGTCATACAACAACTTGACTGGGAGTATTCCCACTCAACTTCTAAAGTTGACAACTCTAGAAGTTTTTACCGTGGCACATAATAATCTAACAGGAAGAACTCCACAGCGTTCTGCACAGTTTGCAACTTTTAACGAAAGCAGTTATGAGGGAAATCCTTTTCTTTGTGGTCTTCCATTGAACATCAGTTGCACGGAATCTAAAGAGATTCCAATATACCCTCTAGCACCAAATTACTGCAAAGATAATGCTTCTTTATTAGATATAGAGTAGTTCTATATTTCCTTTCTTGTGGCATATGCAAATATGGCGGTTGTTAGGTTCATCGAAGTGTGAATGGAAAATGGAGAAAAAATGGTGTAGAAGAGGAGACACCAATTTGGAAAGTGTACTCCCAAAATTGGAAAGTTCACTAATTTTCCCACATTGGTGGGGAGAAAGGAACTTTGGAGTGTTTATAATGATGAAGACTTACTCCACATAGTAAGTGAGACAAGAAATAAGAGATGCCTCCCGCCGTCGTCGTCATCGCTCGCTCAGCTCGGCTCAACTTCGGATTTGGATTTGTCAAATAATCGATCGATGAGATCTATCTTTTTGGACAAAATTTATTTGTATTTCAAAAATACCAACAGTAATTCATTAAATATTTTTTGTGTTTAATACTCCATTTATATGATTTCAGTTTCATTACAAAATCAACAAAAGCATGCATGCAGAAGCTACTTCAAGCTGATGTAATTTTTCACTGAAATGGTGCACAGTTTTGAAACTAAACTGATGCACTTCTTCAAAACTGATGTATTGTTTCAATGAACTGGCACACTTATTCACGAAATGGCATACCTTTTCAGAACAGTCACAATGTTTGAACGAATAGACATGAACTTTCAGAAAAGGTTATACCTTTTAGATGAACCTTTGCCACTTTTTAGGAGAGGCATCTTGTGGCTATAAAAACCTGGTTTCATCCACAGGTTTGGATACGAAATTTTTTAGATTAAAAACTCTCTTCTTGTCTCAAAAATATTTTGTGTGATCACTCAAAATGTTCTGTGAGTTTGAAGATATTCCAACCGTTTGAGGTACCGCTACTGTTGGTCTGTTAGCCATTTTATCCTGGGAGGAAAAATTCCATAACCTCGGGTACAATGAGGGGGATTATTTCACTAAGGAAAATCTGTGAATTCATACGACTTGTCTATTTTCTGTTTCATCTTAATTTCTGCAAAATAAAATACACCTCTTGGAAAGGTCATTTTGATCTTGTGTTGAGGGTATTTGATATACTTCATTGTGTTCTTGTTTATACTTGAACTCAAGTTGAAGTTGGTGTTGTGATATATAGATTCTACATACCCCACTATATTGTGGGAAATAACAATCTTAAGGAAATAACTACTATTATAGAATCTGTATAGCTTGTTTTTTGGATATTAAAGTTTTTACTTTCTACTCCTCCTGAACTTAACTAGTGATTTGAAGTCATAAAAACTTCATCACAAGTTAAAGATCATTCGGTTGATAATTGAAAGTCATAAAAACTTTATTGTTAACTAGAAACAAGAAGAAAAATTTAAAGTTGCTTAATTTTATAAGTATTATTCTAAAATACTAAGTATTTTTTGACTTATGGTGACAAAGAAATGGCAACTGAAAGTCAAATGATGGATGCGACAATGTCTGTGGGGGCAACTAATATTGCCACATCAAGTCGCACAAATGCTCCACCAACAATGGCACCGGCGGAGAAGCCCAGAAAATTTTCGGGCATTGACTTTAAGTGGTGGAAACAAAAGATGTTGTTTTACCTCACCACTTTATGTCTGAAATAGTTCACTAGCAAAGACGCTCCTGAGTTGCCCGAGGGAACCTCAGACAAAGACCGCTTCATTATTGTAGAAGCTTGGAAACATTCGGACTTCCTTTGTAGGAATTATATTCTGAGTGGTCTCCAAGAAGACCTCTACAATATTTATAGTGGAACCAAGACATCAAAGGAACTGTGGGGGGAACTTGAATGAAAATATAAGACGGAGTATGTGGGAATTAAGAAATTCCTTGTTGCACGGTTCCTGGACTTCAAAATGATAGATAGCGAATCTGTTGTCTCTCAAGTACAGGAGTTGCAAGTCATCATACATGATCTCCTAGCAGAAGGTATATCTTTGAAAAATATCTTAGTTGAACAAATTAAAAATGTTCTTAATACTCACATAAACTGGTTTATAGGTTTAATTGTGAATGATGTTTTCCAAGTAGCAGCGATAGTTGAGAAGCTACCACCTTTGTGGAAAGACTTCAAAAACTACTTAAAGCATAAACACAAGGAGATGACTGTCAAAGATCTTATTTTCTGACTGAGTATTGAAGAGGACAATAAAGCTGTCGAGAGAAGGTCAAAAGGGAATTCTACAATTAATGGAGCACATATTGTAGAAGATAACCAAAATAATTGGAAGAAAAGAAAAAAAGTTGAACATGGAAGCAACAACCCAAGAAAAAGTTCAAGGGAAAATGCTTCAATTGTGGAAAAATTAGCCACAAATCCACAGATTGTCGAGCCCCGAAAAAGGCAAGAAAAAGGATCAAGCAAATATGATTGAATCTAACAAAGAATGAGATGATTTGTGGGCTATGTTCTCAGAATGCAACTTGGTGGGGAATCCTCGCAAATGATGGATGAATTCTGGTGCCACCCGCCATGTATGTGCCAACAAAGAGTTGTTTTCATTATTTGCTCTGGCTCAAGCGGAAGAAATGATCTACATGGCTAACTCCGCTACTTCTAAGGTGGAGGAAATAGGAAAAATTCGCTTAAAGATGACTTCTGGCAAGGTCTTGACACTGAACAATGTGTTATATGTTTCGAAGTTATGTAGGAACATTATTTCTGTTTCACTCCTAGATAAGAACGGATTCAAATGTGTAATTGTTTCTGGAAAAATTATAATTAGCAAAGGAGAAATGTATGTAGGGAAAGGTTATATGACCGAAAGCCTTTATAAGATGAATGTAATGACTGTTGGAATAAATAAAAGTTCAAATTCTTCTTATTTTCTTGAGTCTAATGATTTAGAGCATAAATGTTTAGGCCATGTTAATTACAAAACGTTACAAAAACTGATTAACTTAGAAGTTTTGCAAAACTTTGAGTGCAATAAATCAAAGTGTCAAACGTGAGTGGAATCAAAGTATGCAAAACATCCTTATAATTCCATTGAAAGGAATTCCAATCCCTTAGACTTAATACACACTGACATTTGTGATATGAAGTCAACATCATCACATGGTGGGAAAAAGTATTTCATAACTTTTATTGACGATTGCACTAGATATTGTTATATATACTTGCTAAATAATAAGGATGAAGCAATAGATGCGTTTAGGCAATATAAAAATAAAGTTGAAAATCAGTTAGACAAAAATATCAAAATGATAAGAAGTGATAGGGGCAGAGAATGTGAATCTCCCTTTGTGCAAATATGTGTAGAGAATGGAATAATCCATCAAACTACGGCCCCATATTCACCTTAATCTAATGGAATTGCAGAAAGGAAAAACCAAACTTTGAAGGAAATGATGAATGCCTTACTTATAATTTCTGGTTTACCATAAAAATTATGGGGGGAGGTATCCTTACGGCCAATCGTATACTCAACAGAGTTTCCCATAGTAAGACACAATTAATTCCTTATGAAAAATGGAAAGGAAGGAAACCCAACTTGAGATATTTCAAAGTGTGGGGGTGTCTGGAGAAGGTTCAAGTTCCTATACCTAAAAGGGTTAAGATAAGACCTAAAACGGTGGACTGCGTGTTCATAGGATATGCAAAAAGTAGTAAAGCATTGTAACGCCCCGCATTTTTGGCTACAATATAGACCATGATTCCGATGCATTGATAATCCCGAAGCCATAAATCCTATGCCAATATGGCATGTTAATTATTTGTGTAGTATATGAATCCATTCAAGCTTATATTTACACCATAGAGGTCCTTTGACTCAAGGACGAGTTGAAAACTACTTCGATCAATTAAGTTTAAGTGGATATTATAATTTGTGTCAACTTCTATCGACCATGACTAGTTGTATATGTCGAATTAGAGATCCTACTATGTGTAAAATGATAGGTTTTCGAGTTATCTTTCCAACGATACCAATTTTGCTAAAATCCGGCACTCAAGCAAGAAGTTATGGCCTTTCAAAGTAGTATGTGTCGCCTAACCAATCGCACATGGCCACTGGAAAGCATATGCGATAGCATATACAGCGCCTATGTAAACATAGGCAATAACATAGGTGGCGCCTATGTAAACATAGGCGATAGCATAAGCGGCGCCTATGTAAACATAGGTGATATCATATGCGGCACCTATGTAATGGTTTCAAGTGACTTAAACACTCCGTTTTTGGGGAAATATGGTCCTTTTCCCACCCTTATTCAGCCATAAACATGAAATTCAATCCCCAATTCTCCAAAATATATCCACATTCATCTAAAAATCCTTAAGAACACTCCCAAGGGTTTCAAACTAAAAATCCAAATAAATCAAGATTCAACCGTGGGTTTTCAAAGTCGATTAGAGATTCGGAATCCCCAATCCACAGGCTTTAAGAAGCACCCATTATTTTTTGAAATAGAGGTACGCGGGGTTTTCCTAAATTCTCATGGGCATAGAAAAATCATGTTTTAGAATGGGGTTTTTGAATATATATATATATATATATATTCATGTATTAAATGTTTTAACATCATTGATTTGGTCTTTTGACCTTCCTCAAAGTGATTTGAGAATATGAATGTATGAAACCATGTATTTAAGAATCAATTCTTGTTGAGAGCGTGATTTTCGGTGAATTCCCTCTTTAGTGATTTAAAACCACCTTAAAATCATAACAAGAGTTCAGCAAATCATGGTTTTGGGCAATGAGTTGTCTGAACTCATGCCTTCTTCGGGAAACCACCTAAGCTCTCTTTATGCCCAATTTTTATCCTATTTTAAATCATGCATGTTTCTAATTTCAACATCTGGAAAGTCTGATTTCAAACATACATTAAATCTGTTCTAAATTATCATGGCAAAATATGAATTGGTGTCGTCACACCAAGACTTGCAAGTCCTATTTCTGAGTCATAATGCATTAAGCATGATATTTCATAAAAGTGTAGTTTCAGACCACCCAAACATATAATTTGCATAAAAGATTTCATATTCCGAAACTCATGTCAAAACCATGCAAAAACTTTCATCAAACATATGGTGGACATGTTCTTTTGGCAAAATTATGCACTCTTTCATTATATGTATATTCAACATTTACAACCCTCTCTTTCGTGTTCAAAATCATATTCCAAACATAGCAAAGTCAAAGCATTTCATATCCTAATTTTGCGAGATGTATTTCAAAACAATTTATATCATGTGAAACATGAGAAAATTACATCAAGAGAGGGATTTCATGTAAATCGTGCTCTCAATTCATATTTCAAAGCAAAACACATATATACATATACATATAATTTTCAAGTCACTTTGGGGGGAAGCTAAAAGGCTAAAACAATATCATTTAAAGCTTCTAAAACATGAATATGTACATGAATTCAAAAACCCCTTTCTTAAAACATGATTACTATGCCCATGAGAATTTAGGAAAACCCCGCGTACCTCTATTTAAGAAAATGAGGGGTGATCCTTGAAGCTTATGATGTGGGGATTCCAAATCTCTAATTATCTTCCAAAACCCACGGTTGAATTTTGAGTTATTTGGGATTTTTGTTTGAAACCCTAAGGGGTGTTCTTGAGAGAAAATTTGAGAAAAATATTATATTTTGATGAATTGGGAGCTAAATCTGGTGTTATAGATGAAATTTGGGTGAAGTGAAATGACTAAAATGCCCCTAAGAAAACAAACAAAGTCGAAACTGTCCCTCAGTTGCTAAACTGACAAGCTAAAGTAAAATGGGTATAACTCCTTACTCAGATGTTGAATTTGGATAAAACCAATTGCATTGCAAATAAAAGCTCAAAGAATGTAACGCCCCGCATTTTTGGCTACAATATAGACCATGATTCCGATGCATTGATAATCCCGAAGCCATAAATCCTATGCCAATATGGCATGTTAATTATTTGTGTAGTATATGAATCCATTCAAGCTTATATTTACACCATAGAGGTCCTTTGACTCAAGGAAGAGTTGAAAACTACTTCGATCAATTAAGTTTAAGTGGACATTATAATTTGTGTCAACTTATATCGACCATGACTATTTGTATATGTCGAATTAGAGATCCTACTATGCGTAAAATGATAGGTTTTTGAGTTATCTTTCTAACAATACCAATTTTACTAAAATTTAGCACCCGAGCAAGAAGTTATGGCCTTTCAAAGTAGTATGCATCACCTAACCAATCGCACATGGCCACTAGAAAGCAAATGCGATAGCATATGCAGCACCTATGTAAACATAGGTGATAGCATAGGCGGCACCTATGTAATCATAGGCGATATCATATGTGGCGCCTATGTAATGGTTTCAAGTGACTTAAACACTCCATTTTTGGGTCAAAATGGTCCTTTTCCCACCCTTATTCAGCCATAAACACGAAATTCAGTCTCCAATTTTCCAAAATACATTCACATTCATCTAAAAATTCTCAAGAACACTCCCAAGGGTTTCAAACTAAAAACCCAAATAAATCAAGATTCAACCGTGGGTTTTCAAAATTGATTAGAGATTCGGAATCCCCAATTCATAGGCTTTAAGAAGCACCCATTATTTTCCTAAATAGAGGTACGCGGGGTTTTCCTAAATTCGCATGGGCATAGAAAAATCATGTTTTAGAATGGGATTTTTGAATCTATATATATATTCATGTATTAAATATTTTAACGTTATTGTTTTGGTCTTTTGACCTTTCTCAAATTGATTTGAGAATATGAATGTATGAAACCATGTATTTAAGAATCAATTCTTGTTGATATCATGATTTTTGGTGAATTCCCTCTTATTATGAATTTTTTAGATTTCTCATAGCATATGAATTGTTTTGCAATGCATCCTTGAAAAGCACTATATGAAATGATTGAACTCTTGTTATGATTTTAAGGTGGTTTTAAATCACTAAAGAGGGAATCTAGCATGAATGTTTAATGTTCATAATGCATGTAATGAAAGAGTGCATGAATTTTCTAAAGACACTAGACCACCATATGTTGATAAAGTTTTTGCATGATTTTGACTTTAGTTTCGAAACACGGAATCTTCTATATCAGTTGCATGTTTTTTGGTGGTCTAAATTATGCTTTAAATGAAAGATTGAGCTTAATGTATTATGGCTCAAAAATCATGACTTGCAAGTCTTGGTATGACGATACCAATTCAGACTAATGCCATACAGACTCAGACTAATAGCTATTTCAGACTATCATAATTCTAGACATTCAGAATGTTGCATGTACAGAAAAGGTTAAAAATGGGTATACAGAGATGTTAGGTGGTTCCCTGAAGTGGGCTTAAGTTCAAGCAACTCATTACCTAAAACCACGATTTTTTGACCCGGGTATATTATTATACGCTGACTTAAGTGTCGTGTGACTTATCAGATTTAGGAACTCCAATCCTTGCGGCATACTCGAGTTGGAGTCTTCCCCGCCGAGTCAATGGCAGATTCCATATCGCCCGTAAAATATCAGACTTGTAGGGGATACCACCTAACTCAGAAGTAATACACAGATCAGAGTTTGAGATTTACAGACAGGTTACATATTTTCAGAAGATGCCCATGTATTTTTCAAAAACTGTTTTATGTATAATGTTTGATGAACATTTGCTCTCACGTATTATATATATATGTGTGTGTGTGTGTGTTTTCAATTACTCTATTTTGGATTGCTTTGCGTGCCAATGCAATTGTGCTGACCCCCTCCCCCCCTTCCAGGTTTTGAGGCACAGTTTAGGGGTCCAGATAAACAGTAGAGATTTCAGATCATAGACCAGAGTTTGCAGTGTGAGCCTTCTATGATTCAGAAGGCCTGGTTATTTCATATTACTACTATTAGTTAGGTTTTGGTCTACTGGGAGCCTTATCCCAACTTTCAGACAACTTTGATTAGTTCATGGTAGAGATTTCACAGACTGAGTCAGACATTATTATTCAGATATATTTTGGATTTTAGTTTTCAGTATTATGATCACATTCAGATTGACCATATTTTCGTATTAGATTTCTCTTTCTGTATTACCTTTTATCATATAAATTATGTGCATGATTACTAGATAGATAGAGAAGGGTGTTTCGGGCCTTCATAGTTTGGGATGCTCATCACGGCTAGGGCCTCGGCTTAGGTCATGGAAAACTTGGTATCAAATCACGGTTCATGGTCCCAGGGTGTCTGTGAAA
>NC_061122.1:4195209-4256097 GCF_002878395.1 Capsicum annuum | reverse complement strand
GTTCTGTGAGTTCGAAGATATTTCAACCGTTTGAGGTACCGCTACTGTTGATATGCTAGCCATTTTATCCTGGGAGGAAAAATTCCACAACCTCGGGTACAGTGGGGGATTATTTCCTTAAGAAAAATCCATGAATTTGGACGACTTGGCTATTTTCTGTTTCATCTTAATTTCTGCAAAATAAAATACACCTCTTGGAAAGGTCATTTTGATCTTATGTTAAGGGTATTTGATATACTTCATTGTGTTCTTGTTTATACTTGAACTCAAGTTGAAGTTGGTGTTGTAATATACAGATTCTGCATACCCGACTATATTGTGGGAAATAACAGTGGTTGCAGTGGTTGTACTCCTCTGGGTAAACCCCTACTGGAGAAATATTTGGTTTTATTTTGTTGAGTCTTTTATGTATTCTTATTACTACTTTTTTGCTTCCAAAAGGTCACATTAATTATGTAGCATTTCACTATGCAAATGTATGTGTGAGTTGTTCTTGGTGCCTATCAAGCTCATTAATACTAGTGAATGTTGTATTGATTTGCTTGCATCTTCTTTAATCGTTTGCCTGATTAATATTCGGTTTATCTGATGAATGTTTTGTATGTTCATACAGTCAAATTTTGGCATACGATGTGAAATTAGCGTTAAACACTAAATTGATGTTTCTGAAATATTTGCTTTTTTTGGGAAACATTGTTTTGAACATTTGAGGTAATTGAGCTGAAAAAACTGACTGTGTTCCGTAATCTGGGAGAAAGTTTCTTGTGGTATATGTATATAGTTGTATACAAGGGAATATGGATACAGTTAACAGTCGAAGTAGTTAGTTTGCTGGTAATTCAAAAATTCTGTTAGTATTGTAGCAATACCGTTAACACTGTAGCTACAGTAAACGAGTCAAGTTAGTTGGTAGTTAGAGTGAGTTAGTCATTAGCGGTTACTGATTTTAGCTCAATTGATTGTTGTTAGCATCAATAAATTCACTACTTGTAAGGATCCTTATTCATTCATGAAATTCAATAACAATTCTCTTCTTTATTACTTTGTCTGAATTCAGCTAAACACATCAGTTAACAGCCCTAGTTTACATTTTAGTTTCATTCATGACTATATAACTTAAACAAAGGGACCACAGAATCCAAAACTGTATATTCACTTCATATGTAGTTGTTGAAGTATGAAGAAGAGAGTGGAGAAGGGTCTAGAAGAAGCAATAGTAGACTACTTGTTTTTCTGTTATAACTGTTTTCAGTTAGTTACACTAATGCTAACGGTTAGTTAGTTAGTTAGTTAGCCTAATCTCTAGCCTATAAATGTATATGAATATATACATTGAAGAAGAATGAATACAAGCTAATTCTCTTCTCCCTTATTTTCTTTCTCTCTCAATTCTCTTTCTTTCTCTCTTCTCCTACAACTATCAAACTCTGTACTTTCTCCATTGTTGAATAAACAAGAAGCCTACTCCTATCTTGTATAATTACATGGTATCAGAGACATTACTCACTAGAAAACTAGTAGAGCAAGGTCGATTCTAGTGTATTAAATCAAGATCAAGAAGTCTGCAATCAAAGGTTACAAAGCTACTACAATGGACAATCAAACTGCTCCTGTGAATGTTGCCGAAACAAGCCGAGCTACTCCCAGTTCATTGGATTATAATCATCCTCTATTTCTTAGTCCCTCTGATGTAAGTGGCATCCAAATCATATTTTTTTAATTGACAGGAGTTGAGAACTTCTCAATCTGGTTTAGATCCATGCGTATAGCTTTACTAGGAAGGAATAAGTTAGGCATGGTTGATGGAACATTCTCTAAAGAGAAGTTCTCAAATGAGTTAGGTAATCACTGGGAAAGAGTCAATGCAATTGTACTATCTTGGATCATAAATGCAGTTTCTAAAGAATTGCTAGGTGGAATCATGTATGCATCTGTGACTAGTGTAGTGTGGAATGAGCTATCTGAAAGGTTTAACAAAGTTAATGGAGCAAGAACCTTTAATCTGAACAAAGAAATAGCTATATTGTCTCAAGGAACTGCCTCAGTGTCTGTGTATTTCTCAAAATTAAAGGATCTGTGGGAAGAATTTGAGGCTCTTGTGCCTGCACTTGGGTGCGAGTGTGAGAAATCAAAGGAGTATTTACTGCATTTACAGAAATTGAAACTGTTTTAGTTCCTTATGGGTCTGAATGAGACCTACACTCAAGCAAGGAGTTAAATCTTGCTTATGACCCCTCTCCCAAATGTTAACCAAGCTTATGCAATGGTCATAAGTGATGAAAGCCATAAATCTGGTGCAAGTCAAGCTGGAATCTTGGGAATCAGTCTTGCAGTTAATGATAAGAACCTTGAGATAGCAATGTATGCAACAAATGGTCCAGGTGGAAGAAACAATTAGAAGTTCAAGAAAAATTTCAATCTGCAGTGTGATTTCTATAAATTGAAGGGGCACACTAAGGAGAACTGCTGGAAGTTGGTTAGATATCCTCAAGATTACAAGGACAAGAAGAAGTGCAAACATGAAGGAACCAACTCAGCTTAAAATGTGTTTGTGGATCTTCATGAGTGTGCACTAGATCAGAATGGTTATGATCAGTGTGCAGGTCAGTACTCCCGTTCTAAGTCTATGCAGAAATGGGCTACTAAAGATGCAGGACAGGCTCTAGTACCTGAGAGTCAGCTGGAGACACTGAGTCAGATGGGAAATGTTACATTCACTAAGGAACAATATAAGCAAGTCTTGCAAAAGATCAACAAAAACAACTCTGGCAACACACCTTGTGATTCTGTAAATGTAACAAGTGCAGGTATTTCTGCTTATTTAGCCTCTTTTGATTCTCAGAAATGGATCATAGATACTGGTGCTACTAACCATATGGTTGGGGACTCAAACCTGTTGTTGACACCTAATTTTTACCCTCCACAACTAAATTTAATCCTGAGTTTCTTCGATTTTCAAATAAGATCACAACAATTGCTTTATCTGAATGGGTGCACTTTAAAATATTTATTTGGGATTAATTTCATCATTTAAGTGACAATTATACATTTTCGTATTCACATATACGAGATTGTATGAATTTTGTTACTTCAATAAATACTTTTATCAAAATTGAACTCTTATTTAGATTGAGCTTGAAAATTATTTCAAAAAAAAAAAAAAAAATCTTGATTCAAATATAATTTGTTCTTGAAATTATTTACTTGAAAAATTGTTGTTGGATTTTATTAAATCAAGAAACCCGGGATTAAATGTTGAATTAATTCCTATCGGATTTTAATTTAACTTGACCAATTTATTAAATTTGATCATAATTGAAATTAAATTGACCATAATTGGCCAATTAACTTTTAATTCGATCAAAATTTAAATAGAATGGGCTAATTCCTAATTGAAATCAATTTTTTGAATCCCTAGTCTAATTGGGGTTATTTTTTTATAACCCCAAAACCTAATTTACCCAATTATCAATATCCACAACCCAATTTAACACATCTAGCACCCTATTTCCTTTATTTTGGTCCAACATGATCTTAACCCAATCAGCCCATTTCCTTTTAATTTTATCACCAACATTTGTTCCATCCCATTAGTCTTTCTTTGCCCATCAGCCTAAAGCAAACAATAATCTCCAAGCCCAATCCGCACAATTCGACCCGGGCCCATTCTTTTTCTTCTTCAAATAACAAACGCTCCAATCTCAACCCGAACCTCAATCCCAAATCAAGACTTCATCAACCAAAACCAAACCCTGACCCGTTGACAATCCGACTTCAACAACAAACAAACGACCGTGTAGACCTGAGCTCAACCTGCATCGACCCGACCTTCTCCCACTTCATCGCGTGTCAATTACGTGGATTCATACGAGAATAGCCTCAAACCTTCTAGAATATGGTGAGTTGGCTCCTTCCAACGTCCCAAACCCGCGAATCTCGGGAAAATGCGTACGAATTCGTACACGGTTGGATGATTTTCATTGGTTCTCGAAGGAGGTTCGTTTTGCCCCATTTTCATTGGTCCACCGGCAGCCATTTTCTTAAGAAATCCAAAGAAGATGGTAGGTTTTTTTAGCACAAGAACAGGCTGTATGGAGGGTGGAATTTAAAATTTCGAAATATCCTCTTCTACAAATCCCTAAAATACCTCCATCTCCGTCTCCTATATAAGGACCCCATTGGGTCACTGTTTGAGGGACTTTTTTTTTCGAGAATTAGGGTTGGAAATTCTGGGGTTAGATTCTTTTCGGAGATAATTTGGGGATTTTTCCTCTTCTTTCAACGTTTGAATGTTGAGGAAGAATTCTTAGGTTAGAATTCGGGGGTAGGAAAATTCATTGAAAAGAGGAGATTCAAAAATCTTGTTCAGGAAATTCTGGGTTCAAGAAAATTGGGGTTCGAAACTCTGAAGATAGAAATCAAGTTAACGACGACGTCGTTTTTGGGTGGCTGCGATCTCAACGAAGGTTCGTAGCCCCTTTTTGCTGCTCTCGAATTGGTAACATTCTGTTTCCGCTTAGTCTCTACTGTATTCTGCTTCGTCTCTTCATTCTATAGTCATACGTGTTAGTCCGAAGATCTTATATGCTGGTTGTTGCTGTAGAGGTCTTAAAGACCATGTATTGCTATTTTAGTAAAAGACAGTGTTGGTTGTGTTGTTATGTTAAAATTAATTCCTATTCTAATCGCCCGATATGTGGGTTTAGTTGTTGTTTTTTTCTCTCGATTTTGGAATTGTTCATCTACCCTTGGCGTTACCGATTAATGTTTGACCTAATGTCTCATCTTGAGTACTTTTTATGATTTGAATCGTCTGTTCATGGTTAAGGATCATAGTCTGACTCTCCCTTTACAGTTTCCAGCCTCGTGTTGTCTTGTTCGTAATCGTATTTGATAACCTTGGGTGCTGGGAATTGTTTTGCTGTAAAGGCCTTAAAGGTCATAGGTGTTATGTGATTTTTCCTTTTTTTTTTTACCGTAGCAATTCGACCATTGATAATATTTAAATCGATGTTCCTGTTCTGGTGCCTCTTCTTTTGTGGTTGTTTTATCAATTGAATGTATAGTTATTCATGACTAGTAGTTAATATTAAAAAAAAAGATTACTTTGATTGAGTTTATATTTCGATTTTTCTTTATCACTGGCATGACCATGTTTATATCAATCTTACGAAAATCAACTCGTTTGCCTTTTTTTTACTCTTACTATGATGAATCGGTCTCTTCTTACTCGGGTTGAAAATCAGATTCAAGTCGGAAGTTGTGTCCAGGGTGTGATGAATTTAATGACTTGTTTATCCATAAAACGGATTTCATTATCGATAGCCTTTTGACTCGTTATTTCTTCTCTGTCTTGTTTTGTTTCCTGTTCAATTCCAAAGATAGAATTTACCTCCTTTCTCTTAGAATGCTACCAGGTTCTCAGTGTGTATGCCATCTTATCGAAATTGCATCTTTAATCGCTTATAACTGGCTCATCAGTTTATGACCTGAGAATTAATTGCCTTGCACTTAGTGTATAACTGGCTCATCGCTTATAATGTATGTTGTCAGTGTAATCCCTTAGGCGTTATCCAGGTCTAGCTTTGCATTCACGCACTTGAAGTTTAGATGTTTGCTCATGTCATTCCCATGTTTCGAAAGAATCAAAGTTTTAAATGAGTAGATCATGGAAATTTATGTTTTCACTTCAGATAACCAACCTTTCAAAATAAGATTAGGCTGTTTGCATATATGTGCTAGCATGGATAAGTAATCTCATGAACATTTATCATACATGTGTGGGCCCACTAGTCAAGGAGTACTTCCTTTTAAACTATAGTAAAATTTGACATTTGATTATGACACAAAGAAGATGGCATATTTAGCTGTAGCCTTGTTGGACTTAAAGACTCATTCTTTTCTCAGTTGAAGTCTGCCGTGGAGTGTGAATTTATATTTGCTCAATTAATTTGGCTCTTTTCATTTTATTTGCCCGCTACTAAATTAAAATGCACAATCTTTTAGCATATTTTGTTTGAATGTTAATGTTAGGACACTTATTGTTTACTCTATTTTTTCTTTCGCATATGGACACGCCCGAGTCCTACTTATGCCCATGGTGGGTCATTGAGGCCCATTTAACCCCGAGTCAATTTCCAGAGAAAGTCCAACCTTAATCTCGTAGGAAAGGGATGCAAGGAGTCGAAAGGAAAACGGGTTAAAGTCCCATTCTTGAAGCGACGACAAGACCCGAGCCTCATTGCTATTTATTTATTTGTTGCCGATATTTATTTATTTATTTGTTCCGTTAGTTATTCATTCGGGTCACGAAGCCAAAGTTGTATTTAATATAGGTGGAGCAAGGTTCGAGCCAAAGGCTCGAAAACTAGACTAGGACAGGTGAAATGGGTCGAAAGCCCAATTAGACTAGGACAGGTTTTATTTGGGTCTAATGGCCTAAATCCTTTACTTTCTCCCTTTCTCCTTTTTCTTTACGCTTGTTTGCCTTCTGTGTTTTGTTTACCTAGTTTAATCCTTAGTCAAGTCGCTAAAAAACTGGTTTTGCGTAAACACCAAAATATTCCTAGAATCACTTTTCTTTTTCAAAAATTAGCTTTTTCAAGGTTAATTAAAGACGATTTTCAAACAGTTCGGATAACCGTAAGTTAGCGGACGTTTTAGGTGCCTAACACCTTCCTAAAATGTGAATAGGAACCATTTACCTAGAATTCTCTAAACTTAAATGATTTTTCTGTGTTGGATTGTTTTAAGTACTTTATAAAGGTTTTTTAATTCCTTTTCAAAATTAAGTGGCGTCTCTTTAAAAGTCAAAATTTCCTCAAAACACTTGTTATAGAGTTGGACAAACCAAAGAAGGTATATCTACCAAATGGTGACATTACAATGATCACTCATGTGGGAACTAGTTTCTTGTCAGAAGGAAATAACATTACAGATGTCTATCACATTCCACAATTTACATGTAGTCTTCTATCAGTGTGACAAGTGACTAAGTGATTAAGGAGTGGAATTACTCAGTGAATTTCTTTCCTCATTTTTGTGTTTTCTAGGATCTTTATACTGGAAAGGTGAGGGGGATTGGTAAGCTTGATGGAGGATTATATGTGCTAGGAGATCAGTTAAAGAAAGAGTTTGTAGTAGCATCTAAAGCAGCTAGTAAACCAGCTATGGAAAGAACTTAGGTTGAGGTAGATTTGTGGCATCAAAGGTTGGGGCATGCATCAACAAATGTGATGAAGAGAATTATATCTCAGGAGGTCCAAGTGATAGAAGATAGGCTAAAACAAGGAGTATCTGTCTAGTGCTAAACAAATTAGGTTACCTATTCTGTCTACTAGTAGTCAAAGTATATGTTGTTTTGATCTTGTGCACATGGATGTGTGGGGACCTTACAAAGTACCAACTATGAATGGAAACAGATACTTTCTGACAGTGGTTGATGATTTCTCAAGATTTACTTGGGTATTTCTGTTAAAGCTTAAGTCTGATGTCTGCATTCAAATACAACACTTCCTTGTGTATGTCAAAACTTAGTTTGAAAAGACTATTAAAGTAATAAGGACTGATAATGGTGTTGAGTTTGTCAACTCAGTATGTAAGAAATATTACAAGAACATGGCATAGTGCATCAAACTATATGTCCATATTTCTCTCAGCAAAATGGTGTTGCGGAGAGGAAACACAAGTACATACTTGAGGTAACAAGAGCTGTGAGATTTCAAGCTGAAATTTCAATAAGATTTTGGGGCTATTGTGTTCTAAATATAGTTTATATCATAAAACAGACTGCCTAGTTCAGTCATTCACTTTCTGAGTCCTTATGAAAAGCTATATGGCACACAACCAAATTGTGATCATCTAAGAGTAATGGGGTGCCTTTTCTATGCTAAAGTACTGAATGAAAGTGATAAGCTCATGACAAGAGCAAAGACAGGTGTTATGATGGGGTATTCTAGCACTCAGAAGGGATATGTAGTATATGATATGTTTGCTAACACTTTTTCTGTGTGTAGAGATGTGATATTTAGAGAATAGATATTTTCGTTTAAGGAGATCAAAAAGCAACCTCAATCACCTCACCGTGTATTTCCTTTGGAAGATCAATATCCAGTAACAAGTGATGATATGACAACTCTACAGGTTCCTACAAATGTCTCATCTCAAGGGGTTCCTAACTCAGTCAACCAGTAAGAGCAGCTGCAACCAAGTGTGCCTACTACAAGACAGCCCATAACCAAGGTGTATCAAAGGAGATCAAATAGAGGTCAAGGAGTATTTAGCAACACCAGCAACTGCAGAGTGTTCCTACTACAACAAAAGTTGTAGCTCAACTTTATGCATCTCAGGATCAAAGAAAGTCCACTAGAGAAAGAAAATCACCAGCATAGATGAATGATTTTGTTTCCAAAAACACAAGGAAGGTACCTCGTGCTCTTGCTAATCATGTATCATATGACAAACTATCCCAGTCTTACAAGAACATCTCAGGATCAAAGAAAGTCCACTAAAGAAAGAAAATCACCAGCATGGATGAATGATTTTGTTTCCAAAAACACAAGGAAGGTACCTTATGCTCTTGCTAATCATGTATCATATGACAAACTATCCCAGTCCTACAAGAACTATGTGCTGAAAACATCATGTGTGGCTGAACCTACAAATTACTTTGAGGCCTACAAAGATCCAAGATGGGTGGAAGCAATGAAGACTGAACTAGAAGCCTTGAATTCCAATCACACTTGGGAAATTGTTCCCTTGCCTAGAGAAAAGAAAGCTATTGGTTGCAGGTGGATATATAAAGTGAAATACAAAGCTTCAGGAGAAATTAAGAGGTTTAAAGCTAGACTGGTAGCAAAGGGATATGGACAAAGAGAAGGGATTGATTACAAAGAAACATTCTCACCTGTTGTGAAGATGAAGACTGTGAGAACTGTGCTTGCTGCTATAGCTAAAAACCACTAGTGTGTTCAACAAATAGATGTCTACAATGCATTCCTAAATGGTGATCTAGATGATGAAGTGTACATGGATCTACCTCAGGAATTTGCTAGTCAGGGGGAGCATATAGTGTGTAGACTACTTAAATCCCTATATGATCTCAAAAAAGCACCAAGGCAATGGAATACCAAGCTATCAGAGGTTTTAATAAGGTTTCCATTTATTCAGAGCAAATATGATCCATCCTTGTATATTAGAAAGACAACAGAAGGAATCATTCTTGTGCTAGTGTATATTGATGACATGTTATTCACTGGAGATAGTCTAAAGCTAATAGAAGAGACCAAGACAATGTTGCATCAAAACTTAAAGATGAAGGATCTAGGTGAGCTAAGATATTTCCTTGGAATAGAGTTTGCAAGGTCTGATAAAAGGGATATTGATGCATCAGAGAAAATATACATTGGAGTTACTATCTCAACTAGGCTTGACAACAGCCAAGCCTGCAGCCACTTCTACGGACTACAACACCAAGCTGACATCTAGATAGTTTGATGAGCATGTCAAGCAAAACCAGACTGTTGATGATCCACCAGCAAACCAAGAAACTTATCAAAAGTGATTGGCAAGTTGTTGTACTTAACTATTACAAGGCCAGATATAGCTTTTTTTGTTCTAACTCTAAGTCAGTTACTTCAAGATCCTAAGAAGTCTCACATGGAAGCAGCACTTAGGGTTGTGAAGTATGTTAAAAACTAACCAGGTCAAAGTGTGCTATTGTCTAGTAATGCAGATGACAGAATAAGTGCTTATTGTGATGCAGACTGGGTATCATGCCCTCAGACTAGAAGGTCTGTAACAGGATACTTTGTGGCAGTTGGAGAATCACTAGTTTCTTGAAAATCAAAGAAGCAAACTACTTTTTCCAAGAGTTTAGCAGAAGCAGAGTTTAGAAGTCTTGCTGCAGTCACAGTAGAGTTGATTTGGATCCTAGGCTTAATGAAAGAAATTGGGAATGAAGTAGTTCTACCAGTAGATGTTTTCAGTGATAGCAAATTTGCTTTGCAAATAGCAGCAAATCCAATATACCATGAGAGAACAAAACATATTGACATTAACTGCTTCTTTATCAGGGAAAAACTTGTGCAAGGAATGATCAGAACTCACTATATTGCAACCTAAGATCAGCCTGCACACATGCTGACTAAGGGACTGACAAGAGCACAACAAGTTCATCTCAACGCCAAGCTAGGGATCTGTGACATCTTCACACCTTCCTAGCTTGAGGGGGAGTGTTGAAGTATGAAGAAGAGAGTGGAGAAGGATCTAGAAGAAGCAATAATAGACTAGTTGTTTTTCTGTTATAACTATTTTCAGTTAGTTACACTAGTGCTAACGGCTAGTTAGTTAGTTAGTTAGCCTAATCTCTAGCCTATAAATGTATATGACTATACACATTGAAGAAGAATGAATACAAGCTGATTCTCTTCTCCCTCATATTCTTTCTCTCTCAGTTCTCTTTCTTTCTCTCTTCTCCTACAACTATCAAACTCTGTACTTTCTCCATTATTGAATAAACAAGAAGCCTACTGCTATTTTGTATGATTACAGTAGCATACTCCATAGTTATCATGAAACTCACTTTGGAGACTAAATGTACAAGTAATAAGTATTGAAAATGAATTTTAAGAAAAACGACTTTGAAACTTGGCGGTTTTAAACATGTTACGTTCGAATGGTATAAAATCGTATCAGTATAAGTAAAATGCATAAAAATGTAGTGTCATTCTTTAGGAACAGACAAATTGCCAAAATTCTCAAGTGCAATTAATGGGTTGAAAGATATGCTCAATGAGCCATTTCCTGTATATGGTCCACTGAAATAAGTTCTAGCTGATTTTTTTTGACCTTTGCATACATAAATTATAAAATAAAGTAGCTGACGAATCAAATTTTGTTGATTAGTTAAGCACAATAATATCAAAATATAAATTTGTTTGTGCTTTTCTTTTTTGGTGATTCTTTAATTCTATATATCTTTAGTTTAATACTACAGAATTTAAAAGTTTTCTTTACTTTCTAAAACTCCATGCCAAGTCAAAACCAGACAAACAAATTTAAATGGAGGGAGTATATAGCAAGAGAAGTAATTGATGAGATTTCCATTCACGTGACACTAGAGGAAGAATTTTTCTACATGAGAAAGTGGATCTCAAGTCAAGTCAAAAATGGTGAAGTCAAGGTTGTTAGTTTTTTTAAAAGAAAAATCTAGCCCAAATTGCAAGCAATGTTTTGATGAAATTAGAGAAAAATAAATGAATGAACTAATACAGTATTAAATAAGAGAAAAATATAGAAACAGAAGAACAACAAGACATATTAAAGGAATAAACAAAGAGCTGAAAGGGACAGCAGGAAAAGTATTTGCAGAATAGCATCAATTATTGCACTGTTTCATAGAGTACCTACTGTACGAAGATTATTTAGATATTTCAAAATAATTTATATTTGAAGTGTATTGAAAAAGTCATGTCTTTAAATGTATTTTAGAAGTCATCAAGAGATAGACTTTGGAAGACTTGCTATAGAAGTCATTAAGAGATATACTTGAGAAGGCTTATTGTAGAAGCCATCAAGAAGTGTTGTACTTGAGAAGCTAAATCTTACCTATAAATATTCCTTCAATCCTTACAGCAATCCTGAACATTCTAAATTTCCTCTTTAGTTTTCTCTTTCTTCTTAGAATCCTACTTAGTGATTTTGGTTATTATTTAAACCTATGATTTAACTTGTTGATATTTGTATTAATAATTTTGTTGATTCCTCTGATTAATTAGAGAAAACTTATTTAACTTAGAATATCCTCTAATTGAATAGGGAAGTGTTTGTTTAATCCTGAGAAAATATTTCGCACTGCTGAAATAGTTTCTTAGGACTATGCCAAGCACGACTCAAGTATAATTAATATATTAACTTGCTAAGAAATTGTTATATTATTGTTATAGTTGCTATATTGATTATAGTATTATCATTGAAGTAGCAATATTATTATACACTGTTCTGTTATTGTACTGTGAAGATTATTATTATAATATTTTGTTAACGGTTAAATAATATTGTTATTATTAATTTTACCATTGTTCCCCAATAATCTAAGAAACTATGACACATAATATTGGTCCTAAGACCGTTGATAATACTAATGTTGGTATTGCTCTGGTTGCTTTCATTTCAGTCAGATTGTCAGAAGATTATGGTACTGCAGAATATAGGTATGAAAATGAACTTGGTTACATGCCTAATAATAAAATCTTTATAAAAAATGCATTTCGATGCAAGAGAATATGTGAAAGAAATGACAATCTCGGTAAGTCAAAAATAAATTTGACTAAAATGGATGATATAATTATTGTGATCATTTCAGAAATGAATATTAAGACCAATGTGAGAAATTGGGTGGTAGATTCTGATGCTACTTGACACATTTGTATAAATAAAAATGATTTTATATCATACATCCAAGTTGAAAAAGAAGAAGAAATTGTTTATCTTGGGACCTTGAGAACTATTCAAGTTCTTGGAAAAGGCAAAGTTCTTCTCAAACTCACATCTGGTAAAACCTTGGAATCGAGTAATGTGCTGCATGTTCCTAATATCAGAATTAATTTCATTTTTGTGGCATTATTAGGAAAAGTTGGAATAAAGGTTATATTTGAAAATAATGAGGTCATATTAATTAAAAATGATATTCTTATTGGAAATGGACGTTGTAATCATGACCTTTATGTACTTAATATTATCAATGATAATGCATCAGCTTCTGCTTATATGATTGAGTTTATTTCTTTATGGCATGCTCGATTAGGACATATTAATTTCTCTTATATAAAGAATATGCAATCACTTGGTTTAATATCTGATTTAGATTCAAATAATTTTGATAAATGTGAACTATGTTGTCACGACTCAAACTAGGGCCCGGCCGTGATGGACATCCCGAACCGTGAAGGCTCGGACGTCCTACTCTATCTGGTAGTCATGCACAACATTCATGTAATAAGAGAAGATGCGAAATACAATATGATACGAAAACATGGTCATTAACTCTGAGTTTCAAGATATAAGAATGAAAACTGCAATTCAAAACATCTAAATAAGATCTGAATCAGTCTGTGAAATCTCTACTACATCTCAAAACTATTCTGAAAACTGGGACAAGGCCCCCAGTAGACCAAAATAAATAAATAACATAATCTGAAATAATAGGCCTTCTGGAACAAAGAAGGCTCACCCCTACATGAATCACTTCTCTCTGGATACTCTACTGATTAACTTGACCCCTAGACTGAGCCTCCGAACCTGGGAGGTAGGGGGTCAATACAATTGTACTAGTACGCAGAGCAAATAAAAAACAATAATTTATATTCGATATATATGAGAGCAAATTAAAACATTTCATAAACATATTATATAGTAAGAAATCTCATGGGAATTTCTGTAAAACTCTGTAAAATCATCTTAACTCTGTGACACTCTTTCTTTTACTTCTGCGCTAGGTGGTATACCCTACAACTCTGAAATTCCACGGGCTATATGAAATCCGCCATTGACTTGACGGGGAAGCCTCTAACCCAAGTGTGCCGCAAGAGTTGGAGTCTCTGACTCTGCTACGCCACACAGCTGTCGCCAACGTAAAAATAATATACTCAGATCGGCAAATCACGATTTTAGGCTAAGAGTTACTTGAAATCAAGCCTTCTTCGGGTAACCACCTAACCCTCTTTAAGCCCAGTTTTAACTCTTTAAAACATGCATTCTCTGGAAACACATTCTGAAAACATACTCTGTTATAGCATACATACTTATGGTATCGTCATACCATTGACTTGCAAGTCACATCTCTGAGCCATTATTAGCATATTACAATCTCTATTTTCAAAATATAAATTCGGGACCACCATATCAATAAATCATTTCAAAGAACTCTTTCTCTAAATCTCATGTAAACACATGTATGCAACTCTCATTGTCAAACTTTCAATGATGCAAGGTGGCCACATCAAAGCTTTTATTCTCAGGCAAATCTTTCTCTTTTAACAAAATATATTTACATCAAGAAACTCCCTCTCTCAAATCTCTAAATCATGCTCAAAATATTATGGTATTTGAATAAACTATTTTCAAGCCATAAATCATGGATTTCAAATCTTTCACATTAAGATCACAAACTTAAAGTCATCGCAAGAGAGGGATTTCATAAGTTGTGCTCTCAAACAATCTTCAAAATCTAAATTTTCATACATATTCATATATATGTAAATCAATTTAAGGGGGAAAGGCCTAAAGACCAAATCAACAATACCATTAAACATTTATAATGCATAATAAAATCATGTATTTCAAAATCTCTTTCTAAATTCATGCTTAATAATCTTTAAATCATGCTCTAATGTTTACAAACCATGTACCTCAATTTAGGAATTTGATGAATGATTCTTAAAGCCTTCGATTTGGGGATTTCAAATCTTCAATTAGTTATGAAAACTCACGGTTGAATCTTGAGTTAATTGAGTTATTAGTTTGAAACCTTAGAGATTGTTCTTTTGAATTTTTGAAGAAAATATGAATAATGCGGTCACTTGGAAGTACAATACCGTGTTTAAGCTGATGGGGGGGGGTGTAAATTACCCAATATACCCTTAATGAGATGGAATAAAAATATAACTGGGAGCCCGATTTTATGGGCCACCACAACGCGCCACAATCGCGGTGGCTCACTGGAAATTGATGAATGAAATTCTTAGGATCACCGCAATGTGGAGCCATCGCGTTGTCCCACTGGTTGGGACCTGGAACTTCAGTACAATGCGCCACAATTGCGCTAGGCTACTGGAATTTGACAATTGTTAAATAGACCACCTCCGCGATGCGCCAAGCACTAAAATGACGGTGCTTTACGACTAGAACTTAAATTAGCCATAACATCTTGCCCGGGTATCGGATTTGGACGAATATTATATCAACGAAAAGCTCATTTAATTTCCCACATGGTAAAAATTCAAAATTAGGGAAATTATATATGGTTTAAAATTTACTCACTTTGAAAGTCAAAAATGAGACTAAGTCTCTTTGACGCTATTCTAGTCATTTAACTCTAAGAGCGTATTACCACGAGCTAACGCATGGACGATTTTTTTATGGGGTGTTACATTATTCCCCCTGGGATCATTCGTCCCCGAATGATGATGCGGAACACAGAAAAGTACGATTTAAAGTATACTAAGGCCATAAAAGAATAAGACAAGGATTGTACCTTCCATTTCTTCATCCACCGGATCAAATAAGTCTGGGTATCTATCTCTCATGTCATTTTCTGATTGCCAAGTTGCTTCCTCAACTTTTTAATTTTTCCACAACACTTTAATCGAAGCTATTTCTTTGCTCCTTAATTTCCTAACTTGGCGATCCAAGACTGTCACGGGCTCTTCTTCATAGGATAAGGAGTATGCCACTTTAACCTCCCTATAGGCAACACTAATGAATGGTCTCCAATACATTTCTTCAACATGGATATGTGAAATACCGGATGAACAGAGCCCAAACTTGCAGGCAACTCTAAATCATAAAAAACTCCCCCTATCCTTCTCAAAATATGGTATGGCCCTATATAGCGAGGACTTAGCTTACCTTTCTTCCTAAAATGCATGACTACTTTCATAGGAGAAACTTTGAGAAACACCCAATCAGCAACCTCAAACTCTAAGTCTCTTCTCCTAACATCGGCGTAGGACTTCTGTCGACTCTGGGCTGTCCTAAGTCATTCTCTAATGACCTTCACATCCTCCATTGCCTGATGAACAAGATCAGGCCCAAACAACTGAGTCTCACTTACTTCATACCACCCTATTGGCGACCTACATCTTCTTCCATACAATACCTCAAAAGGAGCCATCTTAATACTGGCATGGTAGCTGTTATTATATGCGAACTCTATCAATGGCAAGTGATCTAACCAACTCCCCTTGAAGTTAATTATGTAGGCCCTCAACATATCCTTAAGAGTCTGAATGGTGCGCTCAGCTTTCCCATCAGTCTGAGAGTGGAATGCAGTACTTAGGTTCACTTGGGTACCTAAACTCCTCTGAAAAGACCTCCAAAACTCTGAAGAGAATTGTGTACCTCGATCAGATATGATGTATACAGGTGCTCCATGCAAATGGACTATCTCCTCAATGTATAGCTTGGCATAGTCATCTCTCGAATAGTTAGTTCTGACGGGCAGAAAGTTGGTTGACTTGGTCAGTCAATCAACAATCACCAAAATTGAATCACACTGGCTTTGGGACCTCAGAAGTCCCGTGATGAAGTCCATATTGATCATCTCCCATTTCCACAAAGGCAAGGCTATCTGTTGGAAAGTACCACCTGGCCTCATATGCTCTACTTTCACTTGTTGACAATTCAAACACTTGGCAACAAAATTAGGCACATCACACTTCATATTATTCCACCAGTAAATAGCTTTCAGATCATGATACATCTTAGTAGAGCCTGGGTGAACGACATACCTCGAAGTGTGAGCTTCATCAAGGATCCTCTTTCGAAACCCATCTACATCTGGCACACATAGTCTACCCTGATATCGCAAAACTCCATCACCACCAATTTCAAAAGACATCACCTTCTGTTGACCAACATCTTTTGTGATCTGCATGAAGATGAGATCTTCAACCTGCTTCTCTTTAACTTTAGCACAAAGGGAAGATTTAGCTACCTCGTGAACAACCACTCCCCATCTTCTTAATCCAAGATTCACACTTCTAGATTTTTAAGTTGGTGAATATCCTTCACCATCTCCCTCTTTCCCTTTTCAACATGCAAAATACTTCCCATAGATAACCTGCAGAGGGCGTCGAATACCATATTTTCCTTGCTTGGATGGTAGTGCAGGCTCATGTCATAATCTTTCAAAAGCTCCAACCAACGTCTTTGCCTGAGGTTCAATTATTTCTGCGAGAAAACATACTGTAAACTCTTGGGGTCAATAAATATATCAACATATAACCTATAGAGATAATGCCACCAGATTTTAAGCACAAACACCATAACCACTAATTCCAAGTCATGGGTGGGGTAATTTCGCTCGTGCAACTTCAATTGCCTAGATGCATAGGCCACTACCTTACCGTATTGCATAATTACACACCCAAGTCCCACTCGGGACACATCACAGTACGTAACAAAACCCTCTGTACCTTCCGGAAGAGTCAGAATAGGTGCAGTGGTTAACTTGTCATTCAATTTCTCAAAACTATTCTCACAGGAGTTAGACCACACAAACTTCACCTTTTTCTGCGTCAACTTAGTGAGTGGTGCAACTATGGAGGAAAAGCTCTCTACGAACCTTCTGTAGTACCCCGCCAAACCCAAAAAGCTCTGAATATTGGTTGAAAGCGTGGGTTTGGGCCATTTTCTCACTGCCTCAACCTTTTGGGGATCAATATTAATCCCATCACTAGACACAATATGCCCCAAGAAAGCAATAGCATTAAGCCAGAATTCACACTTGGAAAACTTTGCATACAACTTGTGATTTTTAAGAGTCTAAAGGATGATTCGGAGGTGGTTGGCTTGGTCCTCCTCACTCTTGGAATAAACCAAAATATCATCAATTAAAACTATAACAAACAGATCTAGAAACTAACGGAACACCCTATTCATACGATCCATGAAAGCTGGAGGGGTGTTAGTAAACCCAAAGGACATAACTAAGAATTTATAATGACTGTATTGGGTTCGAAAAGCTGTTTTTGGAATATCTGACTCTCTAACCTTCAACTGATGGTATCCCGAATGAAGATCTATTTTTGAAAAATAATTAGCACCCTGAAATTGGTAAAAAGGATCATCAATTCTAGGAAGAGGATATTTTTTATTAACAGTAACCTTAGTCAGCTGATGGTAATTTATACACATACACAGGGAACCATCTTTCTTTCGCACGAAGAGTATAGGTGCACCCTAGGGAGAAATACTAGAATGGATAAAACCTTTATCTAGAAGATCTGCTAGATGCTCTTTCAACTCTTTCAACTCTGCAGGAGCCATTCTATATGGCGGAATAGAGATAGGACAGGTATCTGGCAACAAATCAATACCAAAATCTATCTCCCTATAGGTGGTATTCCTGGGAGATCATCTAGAAAAACTTTTGGGAACTCATTCACGATAGGGACGGACTGAAGAGAAGAGATTTTGATATTCAAATCTTTAACCCGAATAAGATGATACAAACAACCCTTAGAAATGAGTTTACAGGCTCTGAGACAAGAGATGAACTTCTCTCTAGGTGCTAAAGAATGTCCTTCCCATTCTATTGCTGGTTTATTTGGGAAAGAGAAAGTAACCTTTTGAGTTCTACAATTTAGTGTGGCATAGCACGAATAAAGCCAATCCATCCCTAGGATAGCATCAAAATCAACCATGTCTAAGTCTACAAGGTCTGCCACAGTATCCGGTCCACAAACAGTCACCACACAATTTCTATACACCCTCCTAGCCACAACAGAGTCTCCCACCGAAGTAGAAACATAAAAAGGTTTGATAATTACATTGGGATCAAACCCAAAACCAACAATCACATAAGGGGTCACGTAAGATAGGGTAGACCCAGGATCAAGTAACACATATACATCACAAGAAAAGATTTACAATGTACCAGTAACTACATCCGATGAGGCCTCTGCCTCTTGGCGGTTAGTCAAGGCGTACAACCGGTTGCGACCATTTCCGATGGCTGAGGTGGCACCCTTCTAAGGTGGTGGTGGTGCAGAAGAATTAGCCTGTGACTTGGCTTCACCAATATTACCCTTTGCTGCTGGATAGTCACTCTGGATATGGCCTGGATGGCCACACAAATAACACACCATAGCGCCAAATTAACATCTCCATGGATGATTTCTCCTACATCTCTCACAGTGCGGGTATGTCCGAGAGGTCTGAGCTACACATTCTTGAGACTGCGAACCCTACATATTCGGCCCCTGCCTGGGTATGCTGTCTGGCTGGGGTCTGGTCACTGAAGCACTAGCTGCAGACTGTGCATTACCCCAAAACTTTTTTTTCTGCCATTTGTTACCCCAATTCCCACTCTGTTGCTGATTGTGGATCTAGTTTGCTGTTTTAGCTTTCTTTGTCTGCCTGTCCTTCTCTCTAGATTTAGTGATTTTCTTTTTCTTTTCCTCAACTTGCTGCATATGGACTGATAGTCTGGCAAAATCTATGTCCCGGTTCAACATTGCTCCCTGACATTCAAGCACTAAGTCATATGAAAGGCCAAATGCAAATTTCTTCATTCGGGCTCTCATGTTACTAGTCATCTCTGGAGCATAACGGGCTAGTTGGTTGAACCTCAGAGTGTAATCCTGGACACTCATCTTTCCCTGCTTTAGATTCATAAACTCTTTGTCTTTGGCCTTCCTCAGCTCAAGAGGAAAGAACCGATCAAGGAAGGATTCCACGAACTCGGCCCAAACTGTGGGCTCAGTGCTCTCACCCTTTAAATCTTCCCACTCGTTATACCATTGGTTCGCTACATCCTTAAGCTGGTAAGTTTCTAACTCAACCCCCTCTACCTTATCTACATGTATTACCTTAAAGATCTTCTCCATCTTGTCCACAAACTCCTATGGATCCTCTTCTACCTTGGTACCAATAAACTTTGGTAGGTTCATTCTCATTAACTGGACCACTCTTGTAGCCTCAGACATAACAGATGCAGACCTAATATCTTCCGACCATTGAGTTTGTGTGGATACCAACTGTGCAAGTATGTGAATGAACTGTCTGGATTCTGCATTAGATACCTCTCTCTCGTGAGGATGGGTGTGGTTAGTCCCTATCCGGGGAGCTCTGGGTGCCCTAGGTGGGATGGTATAAGTAGGTGGGACTCCCAGAGTAGCATCAATCTCTGAAGTCTGAGCTCTATTTTGGGTCCTCATCCCATGAGTGGGACGAACCTCATCTGTCTGTGCATTCTGATCGATAGTACGACGGGGAGGCATGATTATTTTTTTGAAAAACAAGAGATTATTGATTAGGGAACAATTCAGACTCTGAAGCACGAACTAAACCACAAAGAAGAGAAGTATTCCTAAATTCCCAGTGGCCTCCTTCTTATAAGTGTGATACGCTACACACCCATAAACAAGATTCTACCCAACACGACTTCGTAGAGGACCATAAATCGTGCTCTGATACCAAGTTTGTCACAATTTGAACTAGGTCCTGGCCATGACGGACATCCCGAACTATGAAGGCCCGGACTTCCTCAAGTTATATTTGTTCAAAGATGACCCTTACAAAATCGAACACTAATACTTGATGGATTCAAAAACTCTTAGCTTGTATTACCTTAAGTGACTCATATGAACATGCTTAATGCATCATAAGCTATCCTATCACTAGGATATTCACTGTAAGTCATGTACTCAAGTATGAATCACAGGATAGGAGATTTCATACGTAGGAATACTTATTCGCTTCCTAGCTTAGAAACATGCGGGGTATTACAATATCTCCCCCTTGGGAACATTCGTCCTCGAATGAGAATTTACTGAGAAGGGATACAAGACAATAGAACCTGAACTGAACATAAAGAACTGAAACTTGATCTCATGACTGACATGCTAAACATACTGAACTCGTGTATATCTGATGCACGGACAACTGACACATGAATGCATGACTAAGTATGAAACGGTTAATAGGTACCAAGTTTATATTGGAAACATGAACGTAAAACTGAATAAGATCAAGGAGAACTGTTACCTTGAGCTTAATCTGAATTGGCGGGGAAGAGGTGAGGATACTTGGTATGCATATCTGCTTTTGCTTCCCAAGTAGCTTCCTCATGAGACTGATTTCACCAAAGAACCTTGACTAGAGGGACTTCTTTGTTCCTCAATCTATGAGTTTGATAATCTAAGATTTCGACTGGAATCTCTTCATAAGAGAGGCTGTTCTGAATGTCGATGCTCTGAATAGGGACAACAACTGCTGGGTCACCTATGCACTTCTTTAGCAAAGAGACATGGAAGACTGGATGGACTGAGGCTAGATCTGAAGGTAACTCAAGCTCATAAGCTACCTTGCTGAAGCGACAGAGAATTCTGAAGGGATCGACATACCGGGGACTGAGTTTCCCTTTCTTGCTGAACCTCTTCACTCCCTTCATGGGAAAGATCTTAAGATAGACATAGTCATTGACCTCGAACTCGAGATCCTTTCTACAAACATCTGCATAGGACTTCTATTGGCTCTGAGAAGCCCGGAGTCTTTCTCTGACCAACTGAACTTTCTCTAAGGCGTCGAATACTAAGTCAGGACCTATGATTAAGGCCTTACTAACTTCAAACCAACCAATCGGAGATCTACATCTCCTACCATAGAGAGCTTCAAATGGAACCATCTGAATACTAGAATGATAGCTATTGTTGTATGCAAACTCAATCAAAGGCAAGTGGTCATCCCAACTTCCCTTGAAGTCAATTGCACACGCCCTTAGCATATCTTCAAGAGTCTGAATGGTCCTCTCTGCTTGACCATCTGTCTGAGGATGAAATGCTGTGCTGAGATAGACTTGGGTACCGATACCCCTTTGGAGCCCTTTCCAAAAGTGAGAAGTGAACTGGGTACCTTTATCTGAGATGATAGATACTGGAACACCGTGTAACCTAACTAAATCCCTGATATAGAGTTTGGCATAATCCTCGGTGGAATAAGAAGTGCGAATAGGAAGGAAATGAGATGACTTGGTCATTCTATCTATAATGACCCAGACTGAATCATGTTGATGACGAGTTCAAGGCAAACCCATCACGAAGTCCATGTTAAACTTTTCCCACTTCCAAGTAGGAATGGTGAACTCTTGCATGGAGCCACTAGGTTTCTGATGCTCTATCTTAACCTTCTAACATGTAAAGTACTTAGCCACAAACTCTGCAACATCTTTTTTCATCCCACTCCACCAATAGATCTCCCACATGTCACGGTACATCTTAGTGGCCTCTGGATGAATAGAGTATCACGCACCATGCGCTTCTGCAAGTATTCGCTACCTCAATTCATCTACACCTGGAACACATAGACGACCCTGACAATGAAGAACACCATCTCCCCCTTGGGAGAAAACCTCAACTTTCTGATTCTGAACTGACTCTTTGAGCTTGACAAGGCTAGGATCCCTTTGTCTGTCGATTGATAAACTTTCTTTCCTTTGTGTTGAATTACGATCATATTTTTTTCATATGTTGGTCTTTGTCTTTTCCTCATACAATTGGAAAGACTGGTAGCAAGTTTTGAAATCCTTTCTCACTTGTTTTGACACAGACTTGACTTAGAATGTAAAGAAATGATGGTGACATTTTTTTGATAAATGAGATAAATAGACAAAATATGAATAGGTAAATGAAAGAAAAGGGCAATGTCCCTTATTCAAAAAGAAAACTTATCTGAATACGGAAACCAACTCCAATGAGTATGATATGCATTTTTGGATTAAGCTACCTGATCTTCCTATCCAAACTTCCCATTTGTTGTTGAGTTCATGCCTTTGCCGCTGAGCCGCTTCTTAAAATCCATTAGACTTATATATCTCATTTAATTGAAGACAATTTAAAATATTTTCACCAACAAATCTCTTTCCTTTTCACTTTTCTCTCTAACTCACCATCGCCTTATGGTGCCCATAAGGGTTTTCACCAATAAGACTATCATTTTTATTTTTTCTCAACTCTCCATCGCCTTATGGTTCCCGTGAGGGTTTTCACTAGTAAGACTCTCTCATTTTTATTTCTCTTGACTCACTATCACCTTATGGTGCCCGTGAGGGTTTTCACCAGTAAGACTCTCTCATTTTTATTTCTTTCCTGTTTCTTATACTGAGGAAGACAAGTAGTACCCTAAAATGTATCATCATCTCCATTGCATGTTTAGCCTTAACATTATAAGAGATTGATCTGAAGGACTTTCTTTGGTTGTAGCTTAGCTTTTGGATAAGGTTAGGAAATGATGGCAAGAGGCTCAAACGACACTTGAAGTGGGGATGGAACTTATAACTTTTGGAATCGACTCAAACAATACATTAACGCATGCCCTGGTTTTGTTGAATGGTGACTCTAAAATCTTTATTTGGTTGGACCGAGCCCTGAATAGGGAAGACTACATATCTCACTCCCAAGAGAGGAGAATCAGGTCGCACGTAGTTCCATCAACTTGTTCTTTGTTTTGATTTGATTTTTTCTTCTCTTTTTTTTTCTTTTATTTTCAAACTCTTTTTTTTATTCTTATTTTCCTGACATTTATCTTTGAATCTATTTTGATTCCAAAAGAGGGATATGAAAGAAAAATAAAACTAATCTCAAACGGGTAAATAAAGGATGACACAATGTTTGGATAGAAGAATAAAATATCTTCATCATATCAATCTTCAAAAATGCAAGTACTAAACATGCAATAAAATCAACAAATGATAAAATATCATATATAATATCTTTTGACCGCATCAGCATTAATAGCAATTTCTTTCATTTTGCCTTCAATATCTGTCAAATATAAGGCTCCATTGGGTAACACTTTCTTCACAATGAAGGGACCTTGCCAGTTTAGGGAGAACTTGCCTTTCGCTTCAACCTGGTGAGGAAGGATACGCTTTCATACCAGCTGACCAACTTCAAAATGCCTGGGTCGTACCTTTTTGTTATACACTCTAGCCATTCTCTTCTGATACAATTGGCCATTACATACCGATGTTAGCTTTTTTTCCTCAATCAAACTCAATTGTTCCAGTCGGGTTTTGACACACACGTCATCATCAATCTCTGCTACCACAATGACTCAAAGAGAGGAAATTTCAACTTCTACAGGGATGACTGCTTCTATCCTATACACCAATAAATATAGAGTTGCCCCTGTTGAAGTGCGAACAGTAGTGCGATACCCTAGCAATGCAACGGCAACTTCTCATGCCATTGTCTAGACCCTTGTACCATTTTCTACAGTATCTTCTTGATATTCTTATTGGCAGCTTCCACAGCGGCATTTGACTTTGGACGATATAGAGTAGAATTTCGATGTGCGATCTTAAACTGTTGACACACTTCTTGCATCAAATGACAATTGATATTGGCAGCATTGTCTGTAATGATCATCTTTGGAATTCCAAACCTACAAATAATGTTGGCATGAACAAAATCTACCACCACTTTCTTTGTTACTGACTTGAAAGTTACTGATTCTACCCACTTTGTAAAGTAATCAACGGCCACCAAAATGAATCTATGCCCATTTGACGCTTTCATCTCAATCAACCTGATCACGTCCATCCCCCAAGCTACGAAAGGCCATAGAGCAGACATTGCGTGCAATTCAACGGGAGGAGAATGTATCAGATCACCGTGTACCTGACATTGATGACATTTTTAAACAAAACAAATGGAATCCCTCTCCATAGTAAGCCAATAATAACCTGCTCAAAGTATCTTCTTTGACAAGACATAACCGTTCATATGCAGCCCATATACTCCAGAGTGTATTTCAACCATGATCACCGAGGCATATCTTGCATATACACACCTCAAAAGTCCCAAATCCGGGGTTCTCTTATATAAGATTCTTTCACTTAAGAAAAATCCACTAGCCAAATGCCTAATAGTCCTCTTTTGATCACTGGTGGCATGTGTTGGGTATTCTCCTAACTGAATGTATCGCTTTATATCAAAGAACAAAGGTACTTCATCGAGCTCTTCTTCAACCGCATTATAATAAGCATGCTGATCACGACTCTATATATGCACTGGATCGATGTAGGCCTTATCAGGGTGTTGGAGCATTGAAGACAAAGTGGCAAAAGTATCAGCAATCTCATTGCGCATTCTTGGAATATGCCTAAACTTTACAGACATAAACCATTGACATAGATCTTTTAAGCATTGTCGATACGGTATTAACTTTAAATTTCGTGTCTCCCAATCACCTTGAATCTAATAGACGAGCAAATCTGAAACCCCCAACACTAATAGTTCTTGGACTCCCATATCAACAGCTAGCCTCAAACCCAGAATGCAAGCTTCATATTCCGCCATGTTATTGGTACAATAAAATTGAAGTTGCGCTGTTACCAAAAAATGTTGCCCTACATCAGAGATAAGAACTGCACCTATTCCGACTCCTTTCATATTGACAGCTCCATCGAAGAACAACTTTCAACCTGGATCAGCATCTATAATGACTTTATCGACGCACAACACTTCTTCATCAGGAAAATATGTCTTTAATGGCTCGTACTCTTCATTAATGGGATTCTCATCAAGATGATCTACCAAGGCTTGGGCTTTCATGGCGGTTTGAGTCACAAATATAATGTCGAACTCGGTAAGCAATATTTGCCACTTTGCCAAACGACCGGTCAGCATAGGCTTCTGAAATATATACTTCAAAGAATCCAGGTGGAAAATGAGATAAGTAGCGTAGGACGAAAGATAATGCTTAAACTTCTGTGCTACCCAAGTTAGGGCACAACACATCCTTTCAAGAAGAGTGTACCTGGCCTCATATGCAGTGAACTTTTTGCTAAGATAATAAATAGCCTACTCCTTTTTGCCCGTGACATCAGGTTGACCCAGGACACAACCAAAAGAATTATCCATAACCGATAAATATAAGATCAAAGGCCTACCAGGCTCCGATGGTACTAGCACGAGTGGATTTGACAGATATCTTTTGATTTTGTCGAACGCTTCCTGACATTCTTCAGTCCACTCTACCGCAACACTCTTTTTTAGCAACTTCAAAATGGGCTCACACGTGGTTGTGAGTTGAGAAATAAACCTACTAATGTAGTTCAATCTACCCAGCAAACTCATCACCTCTATCCTATTCTTGGGCGGAGGCAAATCCTGGATGTCTTTGATTTTTGAAGGATCCAATTCAATTCCCCGATGGCTGACTACAAACCCCAATAGCTTTTCAGATGGAACTCCAAATACGCATTTTTCTGGGTTGAGTTTGAGATTATACCTGCGAAGCCTTTCAAAGAACTTTCTTAAATCTTTAACATGGTCAGCCTGACTCTTTGATTTAATAATCACATCATCTACATAGACCTCAATCTCCTTATGTATCTTATCATAAAACATAGTGGCCATGGCTCTCATGTATGTTGCTCCAGCATTCTTCAAACCGAACGGCAACACTTGATAACAATAGGTCCCCCATGGTATGATAAAATACGTCTTCTCCATGTCTTCATCATCCAAAATGATCTGTGGTATCCGGCATAGCAATCCACAAAAGAGGCAACCTCATGTTTAGCGCAGTTGTCCAGCAAAATATGGATGTTGGACAGCGGAAAATCATCCTTCAAACTTGCTCTATTCAGATCACGGTAATCAACACATACTCAAATTTTGTCATCTTTCTTTGGGACAGGAACAACATTGGATAACCAGGTAGGATAACGAGCCACTCGAATGACTTTGGCTTTAAGTTGTTTCATGATTTCCCCTTTGATTTTAATACTTACATCAATTTTAAACTTCCTCAACTTCTATTTCACAGGGGGGAATACGGGATCAGTTGGCAATTTATGAGCCACTAATTCAGCGCTTAAACCAGGCATATCATCATAAGACCATGCAAAAACATCCTTATAATCAATTAATGATTAAATCATTCCATCTTTTAGCTACGGCAAAGCATGTACACTGATTTTAGTTTCTCTAACATCTTCTTGATTCCCTAGATTAATTGGCTCAGTTTCATTTAAATTAGGATTTGGTTTGTCTTCAGATTGTTCCAACTCTTTGCTTATTTCCTCTAGTGACTCTTCTTCATCATATTCCTCCTCTTGCTTCATTATATCTTGATTAGTTTGGATTTTAAGATGAGGCTGAAAATTTTGCATGCATGTCATGTCATTAAAATCAGCATAAAGAGAACTGTATAAAGAAAAAGACAAAAACAAAATATATTAGACACAAAATAAGGGGACATTGCATTTTATTAAACGATAAAGATAGGAGGGTTTAAACACAAATGACAACAGAATGTAAACAAGCTAAATTCTGAATTACAACCTTGGAATAACTCGGATAAATAGAAAGAAAAACAAAATGAACTACCAAAACTCCCTACTGACAGGGAGAGAAGTGACTTCCCAAGTGTTGAGCTGGACCTCAGGACCTATGAACTACACGTCTACCTTACTGGTACCCTCTCTTGCTTCAATCATGTCAACATCAATCAGCAGGTTCTGGAGGTCATCAACCAATTTAACTTCAAATTCTATAGGTTTCATGACATCGCTCTTGATAAATGATTCACTGAGTAGCGGTATTGGGCGAGGGAGTGACCATGTTTCCTTTTTCCTTCCCTTGGCCTTCTTCAAATCTTTAGCCATAGGTTCAAATCCCAGACCAAAAGTGCCCATGTTCTCTGTCAAACATATGGGATGAACGATACCATGCAGAGACACTCCCAAACAAATCCCTGGCACAAATCTATATTTCAAAAGCTCACTCACCATTATGATAGAAGTAGAAGACAATTATGGTCCCAAAATAACCTGTCCTTCAAGGATACGATCTACTGGCACTACATCAAAAGTTTGATAGACAAATGTCTCATCTACACTGTTTGATTCAATTAGAGACAAGGGAGAATCTTCGTAGGCAGACAAATCCCCTTCACCGTGAAAAACCACTTCTTGCCTATCATGTTCAAACTTGATCATCTGGTGCAACATAGATGCAACCACCTTGGCCTTGTGGATCCATGGTCTTCCCAACAACAGATTGTAAGAGGAGTCGATATTCAATACTTGAAACTCTAGGGAGAATTCAATAGTCCCTATAATCAACATTAGTTCTATTTCGCCAATAGAGTTGGACTTCGCTCCATCGAAAGCCCTGACACATTCATTGTTGGGCCTGATCCTCTCAACACCAATATTCAACTTTTCAAAGGTAGAAATAGGGCAAATATTTGTGCCAGAACCTCCGTCAATCATAACATGAGTGACGTAGAAATCTTCACACTTCACGGTAATATAAATCCCCCGATTATGCCTCATACCTTCAACTAGCAATTCGTCATCGGAGAAGCTGATTCGATTTACCTCAAAGATTTTCCAACCATTTTCTCAAGCTAATTTACTATAACCTCCCTAGAAACATATGCTTCATTTAATACCTTCAATATAATATCATGATGTTCCTTGGAATGCAACAACAACGATAGGAGGGAAATTTGAGCAGGGGTCTTCTTCAACTGATCTATTATTGAATACTTCGACAATTTCATCTTTTTCAAAAATTCTTCAGCTTCTTCTTCAGTGACAGGTTTTTTTGATAGATGAAGGGACACTCACGATTGGCTTGGGCTTCCTTAAACCTTCAGGCACAAAGCATCTTCCTGACCGAGTTAGACCCCCTACCTCATCTACCTCTTCCACGACTTTCTTCCCCTAATAAGTCATCACAGTCTGCTTATAGTTCCAAGGGACCTTTTTCATATCAACTATCAGAGGTTGGGTCACCGATTTAATGGTAATAGGAACTGCAAGTGCTCCTTTCACCGTTAAGATAGGCTTACCCGTAGCTCCTATCACCATCAACTTAGGTTTATCCTGACTTAAACCAATAGCTATTCTGCCTTCTTTCACTGTGATCATGGGTTTCTGTTTGCTTTCTTTAACTTTATCTTCATTCGTTTCTTCCTGGCTCAATGACATTGCTTTCAATGAATCGGCCACATTCACTGATTTGTCCTCATTGGTCTATATTCTGACAATAGGCTTATAACACCTTGATGACTCTTTCCCATCATATATCAGTTCTAACATATTGGTTTTAGCATGGGTTGACAACGGATTCTAGTTAATGTTTAGAACTTTCGGGGTGGCCTGGACTAGAATTTGATTTACATCAATTAAATCTTGGACAGCTCTCTTCAAATGCCATCATTTCTCGATATCGTGCCCTGGTATGTCAGAACAATATGCACACCTTAATGAATAATTAAGATTTCTTGGAGGTGGATTCAAAAGCCTTCCTTGAATTGGGCTCAAGACCTTCAACTTTCTCAACCTATCAAACAGACTGGCATATGACTTTTCAAGAGGTGTGAATTGATTCTTGGTAGCCTTCTCTTTATTATACTCAAGCCTAGGTTAGAAAGCGAGTTTGGAGGGGTTTTGGTAATTTGGAAGAGCTAAAGGATGATTTTGAGGAGCTTGTGCATGCCATTGTGGGTAAGAAGGGGTTTGAGCATATGGTTGTGCGCTATATACTGGGTACGGAAGTGATGGAATGGAATATAGTGGGTTTTGTGGGGGATAGTAATGATGGAGAGGAATATATGGAGCTTGGGCATAGTCTTGGGGTTGGGGTTGGGGTTGGTGATAGGGGCGAGGCGATCTTTTGGGATAGGAATAGGATCCAGCTGGAATGATCGCCATGTTCTCTTTCTTCTTTTTACCTCCAAAAGTTCCAGATCCACCTTGAATTGCTTGGGTAGTGGCCTTTAAAGCGGCAAAACTTATAATCCGTCTAGTCTTGATTCCGTCCTCTATTATCTCTCCCATTTTTAGGACTTCAATAAATGACTTTCCCATTACCGAGAGTAAATGTTGAAAATAGGTCTCATCCTGTGCCTGAATGAAGACCTCTACCAACTTACTCTCCTTTATTGGAGGTTTTACCCTTGCGGCCTATTCACGCCATATTATCGCATATTCCCAAAAGCCTTCAGTACTTTTCTTCTTCATGTTGACCAGGGATTTCTCATCAGGAACCAGATCGATGTTATATTGAAAATGTTGCACAAATTCATTAGCTAGGTCATCCCAGTTGTTCCAATTGTCAATATCCTTATCGACAAACCTTTCTGAAGCCAGACCGGAAAGGCTCTCACTAAAAAAAGCTATAATTAACTCTTCTTTTCCCTCTACAGCCCTCAATTGGTTGCAATAACATCTCAAATGTGCCACGAGATCACCGTGCCCCACGTATTTCTCAAACTTGGGCATTTTAAAACCAAGGGGGAGGTTAATATCTGGGAACATGCAAAGATATTTATAGGCAACACTCTTATAACCTCTGACTCCCTGCAAATTCCTCATGGCCTGTTCTAAACTCTTCAACTTCCGTGCCATGAATTCTTGTTCCTCTGTTGCAACAGGCTTCTCCGTATCAAATGAAAACGCAGGTGGATGAGTGTATCCATACGGTTCATTCATCTTCAAAGTGGGCTCCGGGGCACAATACTGATTCTCTAAAATTTTAAACATTGGTTCACTGACAGACCGAGGAAGTACCATTTTTGAACGCACAGCATAGGTGGGAGCTTTGAGCGGTGACGGATCCACAAACACAGGTGCTACTTGTGGTGTCGGCTGAGTAGAGAGCCTTGGTTGGGGAGCTTCCAGGGGCACACTAGAAATACCTGGATAATATTGTCATGGAGTGAATCCTGGCATGTGCTCAGGTGACTCAATAGGAACAGAGAATTGTGCCTGAGAGAGCGGTTGGCAATTTAGGATATTCCCAAGATCTTCAGGGAGTGGAGGAGAAGGCATTCCACTAGCCCATGCTCGGTGCAGATCTAGCAATTGTTGTCTAAGTCTCAACACCTCATCATTGCGTTTTGAACTTTCTTCCCTGGGATCCTAATCTAGGTCAATGGGTGAATTTTTAATCTCCCTACTAGCCATGGCAAGCTTCATTTTTGATCTAGTGAAGTACAGATGACTAGCCAGAGTGCTACAAACCAACCACTTATCTAAAAGAACATGCTCATCAAAGACAAAAACCGTTAGGATTAGGTCAAGCAACAAGCATAAAAATCACATTGTACACACCCTAGGTTTATGCACATTTCTACCGGCCTTTGAGGGTAATAAGGTCATTTTAACATTATCCTGATTTCCCCCATCACATTATCACACCTCGCTCTTTCTACTTTTCAACCTCATTTCTTTTTTTTTTTTTGCATCAATCTCTTCCTTTCCTTTTTTCTTCTCTCATTGCTCTTTCTTTCTTTTCTTATCTTACTAATCTCATCTCTTTTTATCATGCTTTATGGCTTTGACTTTTCTTTAAAAGAGGAAAAATAATGAAACAAAATGATTAAATCAAACCCAAAAGTAGGTTGCCTACGTATCATATTGTACATGAATCAGATCTTGCTTAGTTCGGGCAATGCATGCATAAACACCACAAAGTTGAAGATTTTTTTTATTTTTTTTTTAAGAAAGAACACACAAAAAGAAACAATTCCGACACTTCACTACATTTCATAAAAGAGACAACTAAAACAAACTTCAAATTTAAGAAAGCTTAAAAATTGATCAACAAAGACTAAACAACATTCTAGACCCATAAGATAACATACGTAATACTCCTAGTAAAGAATCTTAACGTTTAAAACAAACTTAACCCCAACTGAACAAAGACACAACAATACAAGGACAGAAAAATAAAGGACTCAAACTAAATAAAAGATAAGAGTTGCTCCTTCAAATTGGTGCGCTATGGGATGACCCTGGCTGAGATGGACCAGTCTGTGAAGTTCTCTTCCTCCCATTCAAATTTTGTAGCATATCCTGCAAAGACACCCTGATATTTGGGAAGAAGTTTTTGGCACGTATCCCTGCCTCATAAGGAGTGCACCTAGAAAGATTGTTCTGACACCTTTCTACAGTCTTGAGTAAATCTGATAACTAAACTCTCAGTGTCTGCACTTTGGACCCCGCACTTTTATCCTGACTGTCATCAACAATGCATTCTTCTTGTATTCTTCCTCTAAGTTGCAAGGGCAATGGCCTACTAATACCCCGAGGTACGGTTTGCAACCAGATCCCATATCTTTGAGTGTACCCCAAATTATCCAAACTTTCTTTGAAAGTATACACCCCTAGCTTTGTTGCATGATTCTAGAAATACTTGTATTTTCTCTCGCCTAAGGCTTAGTCCTTAAAGTACTCGACATCCTTTAGAAGATCCACTACTGGTGGCACATCCTGCGACCTACCCGACTGGCGCATTACCCTAGAAGGAGTGTATGGTCTAGTACAATTAAGCCCTAACATAACCAGAAGGAGTTGCATCTGACAACCCAACAAGATTACTTTTGGAAGAAGCCACAAATAGGTCCACAAAATATTATCCTCAGTCCTTGACTTGAGAAACTCAATCCAAGCATCAACTCCCTTAGGTAGCGAGAATTTATCCAAGTGCATCCTGAGGTCCATGGCTTTCACTCGATTGGGTATGCAACGATCAATCACGTCCGGTTTAACTAAGAAAGGCGTATGCAAATGCTCCATCATCCACAGTTGCAATATCAGGTTACTGCCTTCAAAAAATCTCATCCCTCCTTCACCTCGGTTAAACCCTTATATATTTCTGTTAAGATCATGGGTACGATAGTAATCCCAACCTTGTCCTTTTGCTTAGCACCCTTGTCCTTTTAATCCTTATGAAATAGATCCATCACCACAGATTACAAACGTGTATTAACACGTCTTTCTTCTTGTGGAAACACTAGATTGCCTAACAAGGCGAGGGTGAAGACTTCAAGATGCTTTCTTTCCCACTTCTGCTTAGTCATATAAAATTCATCCCAAAAGCAGTCAAAACCTTCCAAAGACCCGAATCTCGTGAATAAAAAATCCAAGAAAATCCATGATTGATTCAGACAACCCAAATTCTTGTTGTTACTCTTTAACCCACAACCTTGCAGAAACTTATTACCCGAGTAGTTCCGAGCTTGGATCATGCTTTTATCAATATAAGGCAAATGGAGCAGATCGGATATTTCTGCCAAGGTAGGCGTCATCTCACACTTTCCAAAACTAAACGCCAAATTACTAAGATCCCAAAAGGTCAATATAGCATCTATCATATCTGGACGGGGCGAGATATGTAGAAGCTCCATAAGATCACCTAATATTTTAATTAGCTCTTACTGGTCAACGTAGTTAAACGTGCCCCACCACTTGATTAACTTTTTAAGCACCTTGCCAACCATCCGAACTATAGACTTTGTGGAAAGATCCATCCTGTAATGGCACATAAGACATTATCTCAAAATTTGATAGGAATGAAAGATTCCCAACCCTTGGGACTTTGACGCGAACATATGTCAAAGGGATAGACCACTTTATGACTCCAATTCGCCGAACAATATCACTGGATAAAATCAGCCTTCTTGGCTAAGACCTGCTAACAACACTACATTACAAGAATAAAGACCTAGGCTAAGGCTAAGACAAAGGCTACAATAAAAATTATCGGACCCACCGAGGGTTGCCTACGTATCCCGCCTCATGGGGACGGTAATCAGGTATGTGTAGTTCATCCAAGCTGGGCAATTAAGGATTAAAATGGACTGAGACTTGACTTAAGAGACGTGATTACAGACGGATGATGAAAATAAAATCTTTTTGGGGTTCACAATTAGACACTTCACACGAAAACTGACACCAACAACTATGAAAAAAAATTCTTTTTGGTATTTTCATTTTATGAAATGGACACAACTACTACCATTTTTGAAACTTCTAAAGAAAATCTTTTTTGGAATTTCAAATTATGAATGCATGCTAATTGAGATAAAGGGAAAATCTTTTTGAAGTTTCGAATTATGAATGCATGGTAAAGGAATAAGACGAAAATCTTTTTGATGTTTTTGAGACAACGAATGCGAAAGGTAAAAGAAATCTTCTTCTTTTTTTTCTTGAATTTTGAATTGTGAAAAACAAAAGCCATAAAGAACTCTAAAATCATGAAACTTTTTTTTTTCTTTTTGACTCACCTTTTTTCTATTTTTTTTCAATATTTCTTGCCTACGCACTTTACTTCTAACACATGCTTTCCCTGAATCAGTCCGTCAAATGACCACGTTACCCTCAAAGATGTAACATTTAGCACATAGGGATGCTTTAGAAGTGAGTCACCTACGAAGGACCAAGTAGGTCCCGCTAGGTCCCAAAATGATGTAAATAAGTATGACCTGAAGGCTGACCTACACTGGAGTTTACTAACAAGGCTGTTCGGGGGAGCGTATGGTTGATAGCGACTTGCTTTAGCTGGCCACCTACTCCATACAACCCAATGGATCCCTTCCTAAATAAGGGTGACTCAACTATAGATCGTGTACACACGTGTACTACGGACTTGTTTCAGAAAAAATGACTCTGGTTATGCACATGATGCCAGATATAAAGCGATAACACATAAAGAAAAACTATAAACAAAGAGCACAAAAACGCACAACAGTGATAACAATAACACAAACAATAATCACAAATAATGTTTATACATTCGTAATGCCAAACAAAGCCGATACGACTCCAAAAAAGCTCAAATTCTGAAAAGATCCTCAGCAGAGTTGCCAGAGCTGTCACACCCCTTTTCGACTCCAAAAGATTGTGGATTAAGTTTCGAAAGGGTTTTGTTATTAAGTGAAAAAATGAAGAATTTTTTTTTCGAAAAGGATTATTTTCATTTTAAACTCAGATTCGCCACTTGGCATTATCCGGTGTGCCAAGTCACCATCAAAAAATCCTTTTCAAAATCATTTGACTCTTTAAACTGATTTGCGAACAGAGATTCCGACTAAGGAATTCTGTTGATCGAAGGGAAGGTGTTAGGCACCCCTCGATCCTGTGGTTTGACCACGGTCGCTTAGTGGAGCGATCGACTAATTTGGACACTTCGGAAGTACAAACCACACAAAACACGAAAAAACAATCAAACAAACAAACAAAACAAAATGAATCAAAATATAGTGTCCAGTCCAATTTATACAGTCCAAATAAAAAATGCAAAAATAAATCCTATCTAACCTATACTAATCCTAACTATGCTCCCATGCTTTACCCGACGCCTTGGGCCTTCACCAAGAACATCTTTCAAATACAAGATACCTCGGGGCATTCCCCGGATAAATCAATACAAAGTACTTCGGGGCATTCCCCAGCCAAATGATACAAATGATCCCAACACAATATAGCTAAAAAAAATCATTCAATCACACAACTTAAATATTCCATCAGTCTATAATCCGTAAATTCGCCTACTCAACCTACGCTTACCTATCTGACTCGATCACATTCATGTTTATCCCGAATTGAACAAAGTGACAAAACGACCAAAATTTAACTACACAACTTTTTATCAACTTTTAATTCCACCCCAAATTCTTTCTTGTAACAAATTTCCACGATTTACAAACCATTTCAACAATCCATGCTCATTTTTAGTAACGAATTCAAACAACACAACAATATCAACGAAACCAGACTATCATAATCAACCAAACACATACTCATAGTCAATGCAACCAATCAAGAATAAAGAAGAGATCGGGTTAAAGAAATGGACCTCAATAGAATGTTTTGTTGATAATAAAGAAGTCTGAAAACTGAAATCCTCAAGCAAAGAAACCCCCACAATAATGAAATTCCAACTCGGTATAGAGGCACCGTAATCCAAAACTGACCCCAACAATATGACTGAGACCAAACAGTCTACGAATCCCCTTAAACCAATGTCAAGATGAAGAAATGAAGAAAACCCCAATCGATCCATCCAAACCAGTAAAAAAAAGTATCACGAAGTCGATTCAAAGTGGAGACGAACAAAACGACACTGGTTCAATCAACAATGAAGACCCCAAGACTAACACATGTTCCAACCGAGATATCAAGCTGGAAAATAGATTCCGATGATGACTGACCAGATTCGGGTAGAATAATGAGCTGGACATAGATGCCAGCGGTGATTTTGATGGGTTCGCCGAAAAATCTTAAACAAACGATTTTAGTCTCTCTCTCGAGCGATTCACGTCGGTGTGAGTACGAAAGTGAGCTATATATATGGACTATGGTGGAGAGAAAAAGAAAAATAGAGTCCCTTGGGGATGCTTTTTATGTGTGTATCTATGAAGAAGAAGCCGAAAATGAAGTTTTCCCTTTTGTTCTTTTTGGTTCAAATCTATGTATTTTTGGAGAAGAAGGATGAATAGTATGTATTCTAGAGAGGAGAGAATCCTGAGGTTCCCATGTGTATGTATATCTATTTTTTTTTGCACTGTGGTCTATATATCTCCCAAGAATTGAAAAGAAAAATGGCAAGGGGACCTGTGGGGTCCATGAGTGAGGTGTCCTATAGAAGTTTCCTGGAAGATGTACATTGTTGAGGGAATCTTCTTGGTCATGATGATTTGGCCTCCCTTTTTGTATTGTTCTATATCTTTTGGAGAGGAAAAGTTAAGAGGTCACGTGGATGGGGTAGGGTAGGAGGGTATTGGGTGGTGAGGTGTTGTCTTTTAATTGGAGAGGTAGAGGTTAGGTGTCCATTTTTTATTGGGTGGGTTGTTGGAATATTAGAATAGGACAAAGTTTGTTATGTCTTGTTATTTGGATAAAACAAAATAAAAAATAAATACATAAATAAGTGAAAGATGAGGTGTTTATTTATTTTCTTGGGAAAAATTATAAAAAATAGGGTTAAATTGTGTGATATCGGAGTAAGAAATATTTTTTGACGGAGAAAAATTACGTGTCTACAATAATCATAGCTATCCACTTCCTTCACATACTACCCTACAATCCATAAATATTGCTACTGCATTAGTCTATCACTATACAATGGCAACCCACTCCTCAGTCCACGATTATACAACTAAAACTATTTATTTACGAAAATTTCACCTTGGCTCTGATTGCTAAACTTGTGACTTCATGTCGCCAACTTCTAGACCATCTAACTACCAATAGGTCATGACACTTTAACATACGCTACTACTAGGGTGGAAATACAGTTCCAACATTCTGCTACACATAATTATCCTTAAACATCACACCCCCAACAGGAATTTTTATCAAGATAAAGGTATACACCCGAATCAATACACCTTGAAGCACTACTGGACTCTTCTCAAGTCCTTGTGCTTTCTCGAAACTTTTCTGGATAACTCAATCAAAGACAACCACATCCCTGGGGGAGTGAGACTCTTAGACTTGTATCGCCTCGACAATAAGACATGACCCATGAAATTAGAACGAGGAATGGACTTGGATAACTTTCTTATAAACGACTCAATAGCATGAACTATTGTATGAAAGAATGGGAAACAACTCCTAAATGTCCGGTAGCCTCCTGATTATAAGTGTAGTGCACAACACACCCATAAGAAAGACTCTACTAGACACGATTTCACAGATACCTTGGGACCATGAACCGTACTTTGATACCAAGTTTGTCATGACCCGAGCTGGGGCCCTAGACGTAACGAGTATCTCGAACCATGGAGGCCCGAGCGCCCTTCTAAATCTGGTAATCATTCATAATATTCATATAGTATAAGAAAACTTGTGGAAAGAAAAGCAAATGGAATCATGGTCATACTCTATAATCTGTTCAACAATGAGAAAATAGGTTTATCAATATTTAAACATCTTTCTCAGACTGCGAAATCTCTACTACACATGACATCAATAACTGTCTGAAACCTGAGACAAGTCCCCCAGTGGACCAAAATCAAAGCAAATAAAAAAATATGTCTAAAAAGAGATATGCCTTCCAGAATAAAGAAGGCTCACCAATGCAAACTTCACTTCTGTCTGAAAGCTCTATGGATTAGCAGGACCTCTAGACTGAGCCTCAGACCCTGGAAGGTAGGGGGTCGATACAGTTGTACTGGTATGCAGAGAAAATCCAAAATAATAATTTTTATTCAACATAGGTGAGAGCAATTTAAAAATAGTTCATAAATATAAACATGATAAGAAAACACATGGGCATATTTAAAAACTCTTAACAATTATCCGAACTCTTTGATATACTCCTTGTTTTACTTCTGCCCTAAGTGGTATACCCTACAGCTCTGAAATTCCCTGGGCTATATGGAATCTGTCATTAACTCGGCCGCCAAACCACCAACCCGAGTTTGCCGCAAGGGTCGGAGTCTCTGTTTCTACTATGCCACAGGATCGTTACCAGCATACAATAATAATAATACTCGTATCGACAAAACACGGTTTTAGGCTAAGAGTTACTTGAACTCAAGCCTTCTTCGGGTAACCACCTAACCCTCTTTAAGCCCATTTTTTTTACTCTTTAAAACATATCATTCACTGAAATCAAACTCTGAAAAACTCTAGCTCTGTTATAGCATACATTTATATAGTATTGTCATACCATTGACTTGCAAGTCGCATCTCTGAGCCATTAATAGCATATCATAATCTCTTTTTTCAAAACATATGGTTTGGGACCACCATATCAATAAATCAATTCAAAGAACTCTTTCTTAAAACTAATGTAAACCATGCAAGATACTCTCTTTTTCAACATTTCAAATATACAAGGTGGTCATATCAAAGTTCTCAATCACATGCAATTCTTTCTCTTTAACACAAGAACATAATTATATCAAGAAACTCCCTCTCATCATCTCTAAATCATGTTCAAATACTATGATATTGAGAAGACTATTTTCAAACCATAAATCATGCAATTCAAACCATTCACAATAAGATCATAAACTTAAATTCATCACAAGAGAGGGATTTCATAATTTGTGCTCTCAAACAAATCTTAAATCTCAATTTTCATACATATACATATACGTATAAATTAATTTAAAGGGGGAAAGACCTAAAGGCCAAAACAACAATGTCATTAAAACATTCATGATGCATAATTAAAACATGGATTCCAAAAACCCTTTTTTAAAATTCTTGATTGATAAACTTTAAATTATGTTCAAGCGTTTCAACAGCATACCTTAGATTATTTAGGAGAAAGAGCGGAACCCGGATCTTGATTTGTTTCTTGAAATATTGAACTTAAGATCTTGATTCTTGATCTTGAGGGAAAGTATTAGGGTTTGGATTTTGAGAGGATTAGGATAAAATAAGTAATTTTGGCTTCTTGGGGCTAAAATTCCATGTTATAGACAGATTTTGGGTAAGGAGAAATGACCACGGTGCACCTCGACCCATTGGAAACTGAAATAATGCGTAAAACAGCCTTATATCCGCATCTGGTTTCATGTCAATGCGATTTCGACGCGATGCATAATGATCGCATCGGCTTACTGTCTCACACGAAAAAAGCCATAACTTTTCGCTCGATTTTTGGATTTTGGAGAAATTGGTATCGTTGAAAAGTTAATTCAATTATTTAAAATTTTGTGGGTCTTGAGCTGAAAAATTCTATATGTATCAAGAGTTATCCACGTTCAAAAAAGATCCTTTTAGAATTGAATATCCAATTTTGGATGAATGAAAGGTTCTTAACTCAACTTTGCTCTTGCCTATTTCTATGAACATTTTTCACCTCATAATCACTTCATATACTATGGGAAAGATCATGACACATGAATCTAAGCATAAACCATGGAATTACATCTTACGTACATAGGAACGATGGTTCGATTTCTAGCTCAAAAATGTGAGGTGTTACATGCAGTTACTGCTAAAAAACTTGAGATAGCCATGTATGCAAGAAATGGACTAGGTAGAAGCCACAGTCGGAAGTTCAAGAAAAATTCCACCCTGCAGTGTGATTTCTGCAAACTCAAGGGGCATACTAAGGAAAACTGTTGAAAGATAATTGGCTATCCTCAAGATTGCAAGGCTAAGAAGAAGTTCAGACATGAAGGGACTAACACAGCTTACAATGTTCCTGTGGGTTATCATGAATTTCTAGTGGATCAAAGTGGTTGTGAGTAGTATGCAGGTCAATGCTCTCATTCTAAGTCTCTACAAAAGTGGTTTACTAAGGATGCAGGACAACCACTAGTGCCTAATAGTCAACTGGAGCAATTGAGTCAGATGGGAAATGTTGCATTTACCAAGGAACAATATGAGCGAATCTTGCAAATGATCAACAAGAACAATTCTATCAACACACCTAGTGACTCTGCAAATGTAACAAGTACAGGTATTTTTGCTTGTTTAGCTTCTTTTGATTCACAGAAATGGATTATAGATACTCGTGCTACTATCCATATGGTTGGGGAATCAGAGTTGTTGCTTAACAAGAGCATTACAGAGTTGAAAAAATGAAAGGGGGTATATCTACCAAATGGTGAAACTACATCATGTGGGAACTAGTTGCTTATCATAAGGAAATAACATCACAGATGTTTATCATATTCCGCAGTTTACATGTAGTCTTCTGTCAGTGACACAAGTAACTAAGGAATGGCATTGCTCAGTGAATTTCTTTCCTGATTTTTGTGTTTTCCAGAATCTTTGTACTGGAAAGGTGAGGGGGATTGATAATCTTGATGGAGGTCTATATCTGCTTGCAGATTATTCAAGGAAAGAAGTTGCAATAGCAACTAAAGCATCTAGTGAATCAACTATGGAAAGAACTCAAGCTGAAGTGGATTTGTGGCATCAAAGGTTGGGACATGCATCAACCAGTGTGCTGAAAAGAGTTATAACTCAAGAAATTCCAGTAATAGAAGATAGAATAAAGCAATTTAGTATCTGTCCTAGTGCTAAACAAACTAGGTTACCTTTTCTGTCTACTAACAGTCAAAGTACATGTTGTTTTGATGTAACACCCTGTACTTTTGGGCTAGAATCAAGACCGTCGTTCCTACATGTATAGACCAAAACTAGATGATTCCTTGTTTATATATGTGTGGTGATCAATACTATAGTGTTATAATACCTTTGAATATGAATTGAGCACAAAAATCTCCTAACTTTAAGACGGGTTGAAAACATTTCTACCGAATAAGTTTTAGTGGATGTTTAAACTTGGGTCAACTTTCATCAATAATAACTTCTTGTATATAACGGATTAGAGAGCCTACTATATATCAAATGAAAGGTATTTGAATTATCTTTCCAACAATATTAATTTTCCAAAAATCCAATACCCGAGAGAAAAGTTACAGCCAATTTTGTAAGAGAGGCAGTAGCTGCACGGGATTAGCGTGCAACGCATGCTCTGTCGCACGCACCTAATTTCCAGGTTCTACTTTAGCATTTTTAAGGGAAATCTGGACCTCTACCTCACCCAAGGTCCATCCATAACATAAGATTTGTGCCCCAAGAAGCATAATACACTCTATAATCCAATTTTCCTCTCAAATCAAAACTTTAATCCCTTCTCCAAAAATCAAGATCAAGCTCTTAAGTCAAGAATTCCATGAAAACAAATCAAGATTCAGATTTTGTTCTTCGAACTACGTAATCTAAGGTACGTGGGGTTTTTCTAAAACTATACGGCTATTATTAAATCGTTGCAACAATATTTAAACATGGTGAAATCATGAGTTTCAAAGGGGTTTTGGAATTTACAATATAATTGTGTTTTATGAACTCTTAAATAATATTATTGCTTTGGTCTTTAGGCCTTCTCCTGAAACTGATTTTGTTAGTATATATGTATGTATATGTGATTGAAGATTTGAAATATCAACTGAGAGCGTGAATTATTGAATCTCCCCTCTCCCATTGTGTTACTACTTGATTTGCAAGTTATGAATTCCTAAATTTCATGATTTAAAGAATGAGTCAAGAGCATTATTATTTTATATGAATTTTATAATGATTGAGATTTGGAGAGGGGGCACATATTCATGATTTAATTACTAAATGCAATTATAGAAGGAATTCCAGGAATGTTTTGAGAAATTGACCATCACTTGTTGGAATTGTTGAAAAGATGAGCATATTTGCATGGTTTTGACTTGTGTTTTGAAACATGAATTCTCTTACACTGTTTGAATGTGTCACGATCCGAACTGGGGCCCTGGCCGTGACGAGTATTCTGAACCATAAAGGCCCGAAATACCCCTATCTGTCTGGTAATCACGCACATGACTTACATGATAAAAGAAATGTGGAAGATACACAATATAATGAAAACATGGTCAAGAATCATATGAAAACAATAATGGGGAATAATGTCCCATAATCTCAATCAACATCTAAAAAACGTCTGTGAAATCTCTATTACATGACTGAAATAAATAACTATCTGAAAACTGGGACAAGGCCCCCAGTAGACCCAAAACTACTAAATAATAATTAAACTACCAGACATTAGGCCTTCCGGAAGATAAAAGGATCACCACTCGACTCTGCAATTCTGTCTGGAGAATCTACTGATTTTTTGGACCCCTAGACTGTACCTCCGAACCTGGGAGGGAAGGGGGTCAATACAAAAGTTCTGGTACGCAAAGAAATCAAAATAAAACATAATATTTTTACCAAATATAGGTGAGAGCCATTATTAAGCAGTTTCATATCAAATCATTTGAAAACACATGGGCATCATGTAATAGTTTTCAACAACAATGTAATGCAGCTGAGCTAGGTGGAATACCCTACATATAAAATTTACACCAACTGTCAAATCTGGGTTGCCGCCGAGATTAGAGTATAAGTAAGGGGAAAACACACAAGATCACATAGCAGGGTGTCTCAACCCAATAAAGTATAGTAGTACCCAAGATCACTTAGCCTGGGCTCCTAACCATAGTCCCAATTTGGGAATGACATAAAGTCAAGTACATAAGATCACTTAGCCTGGTACCAAATCCCCATGTCGGCAAACACGGTTTTCAATGATGAGCCCTTACACTCAAATGCCTTCTTCGGGCATCTACCTATCTCATGTAAAATCAATGCATCAAACTCCATTTAATTCAATCACATATCTTATTTTGTAGGGTATCGTCATACCCGACTTGCAACATTTCAACATAACAACCCTCTCATTTCAAGTCAAAAATCATAACCATTTTCAAAATACTTTATGTCATGCTTGTCAAGATGATTTCAAACAATTCACATCATATGAGGATTTAATACAAAATCATATCAAGAGAGGGATTTTCATATAATTCATACTCTCAAGTTAACATCTTTTCGAAATACATGCATATACGTATATCATATATCAAATCACTTCAGGAATAGGCCTAAAGACCAAATCAATATCATAAAACGTTTAAAACATAATCATATTCATAATTTCAAAACTCCTATTTTGAAAACATGAATTTTTTAAGCCCATGAGATTTTTGAGATAACCCCACGTACCTCTATATGCGAAGATGATAGGTGCTTCTTGAAGCCTACGTTCTAGGGATTCCAAATATGCAATTAGTTTCAAAAACCCATGGTTGAATCTTGAGTTGCTTGGATTTTTATTTTAAAGCCCTAAGGAGAGTTCTTGAGCAATTTTGATGAATGAAGGTGTATTTTAGGGTATTTGGGGACTGAATTTCATGTTTATGGCTAAATAAGGGTGGGAAAATGACCATTTTGCCCCAAAAATGGAGTGTGTAAGTCACTTGAGTAATAATGTATGCGACGCACACCTTATCGCATAATATAGGTTGTGCGGAGTACTCTTTATTGCACACATTAGGTTGTGCGTCGCACACCTTATGGCATAAGTTAGGGTGTGCGTCACACACCTTATGCTGCACGACACACTCCACTTTGCAAAGCCATAACTTCTTTCTCGAGTGTCGGATTTTTCTAAAATTGGTACCGTTGGAAAGATAATTAGAATAACTTTCATTTGATATATAGTAGGCACTCTAATTCAATATATACAAATAGTAATAGTCTATTGAAATTGACCTAAGTTTTAACGCTCACTAAAATTCGAACGATAGGAAAACTTTCAACTTGTCCTTGAGCTTGGGGACCTCTATGATCTTAATTCATGCTCAAATAGGTTTCCACACTACATAATTTATTAACACACTAAACTTGCATTGGATTTATGGTTTTTGGAACCTTTACGTGAACGAAATGATGATTTTTTCTAGTCTGAAAAGCGGGGTGTTACAGAATGATATGGTGGTTTGAATTTTATGTTTTTAAAAGAAGAGATTATAATATGATTTTATGGCTTAAAGATTTGACTTGCAAGTCAATGGTATAACGATACCATATAAATGTATGTCATAACAGAGTAAGAGTTTCAGACTTGATTTCTCAGAGAAAACATGTTTAAAGAGCTAAAAGTTAAAGAGGGTTAGGTGGTTACCCGAAGAAGGCTTGAGTTCAAGTAACTCTTAGCCTAAAATTGTGTTTTACCGATACGGGCATATTATTATTGTACGCTGGCGACAGCCCTATGGCGTAGTTGAGATTCAGAGACTCTGATCCTTGCGGCAAACTTGGGTTGGGGGCTTGGCTGTCGAGTTAAGGGCAGATTTCATATAGCCCATGAAATTTTAGAGTTGTAGGGTATACCACCTAGTGCAAAAGTAAAATAAAGAGTATGTCACAGAGTTATGATAATTGCTCAGAGTCTTTTTAAATAAGCCTATGAGTTTTCTTATCATATTTATATTTATGAACTGTTTTTAAGTTGCTCTCACGTATGTTTAATAAAAATTATTATTTTGAATTTACTCTGTGTACCAGTACAATTGTATTGGACCCCTACCTTTCAGGATCTGAGGCTCAGTCTAGAGGTCCTGCTAAGCCGTAGAGATTTCAGTCAGAAGTAAGGTCTGCAGTGGTAAGCCTTCTTTATTCCGGAAGGCATATCTCTTTTTAGACATTTACTATTTATTTTGGGTTCGGTCCACCGGGGACCTTGTCCCAGATTCAGACGAGTTATTGATGTCTTATGTAGTAGAGATTTCGCAGACTGAGAAAGATGTTGTTTAGATGTTGATAAACTTGTTTTCGTATTGTCGAACAGATTCAGTACATGACCATGATTCTGTCTGTTTTATTTTCGCATTCTTTTCTTTATTATTTGAGCATTGTACATGATTACCAGAATGTAGAAGGACGCCCTGGCCTCCATGATTCAGGATACTCGTCACGGCCAGGGTCTCGGCTCGGGCCGTGGCATTTGATCTTGTGCACATGGATGTGTGGGGACCTTACAAACTACCAACTATAAATGGCAACAGTGGTTGATGATTTTTCAAGGTTTACTTGGATATTTCTATTAAAGCTTAAATCTGATGTTTGTGTTCTACTACAACATTTTCTTGTGTATGTCAAGACTCAGTTTGGGAAGACCATCAAAGTGGTCAGTACTGACAATGGTACTGAGTTTGTCAACTCAGTATGTAAAAAATTGTTCCAAGAAAATGCCATAATTCATCAAGCTACATGTTTATATTCTCCTCAGCAAAATAGTGTTGCTGAGAAAAAACACAGGCACATCCTAGAGGTGACAAGAGCCATCAGGCTTCAAGCTGAAATTCCAATAAGGTTCTGGGGCTATTGTGTTCTAACTTCAGTATATATCATCAATAGATTGCCTAGTTCAGTCATTCAGTTTGTAAGTCCTTAAGAGAAACTTTATGGTAAACAGTCAAACTGTGATCATCTAAGAGTAATGGGGTGTCTTTGCTATGCCAAAGTATTGAATGAACATGATAAGCTTATATCTAGAGCAAGGACATGTGTCATGATGGGGTATTCTAGTACACAGAAAGGATATGTGGTATATGATATGTCTGCTAACACCTTCTCTGTGAGTAGAGGTGTGTCATTCAGGGAAGAGATATTTCCTTTTAAAGAGTTCAAGAAGCAACCTCAATCACCTCACCATATATTTCCTTTGGAAGATCAATATCCAGTAGCAAGTGATATTATGACACCTCTGTAAATTCCTGTAAATGTCTTATCTCAAGGGGTTCCTAACTCAGTTAACCAGCAAGAGCAGATACTACCAAGTGTGCCCACTCCTAGACAGTCCATAACCAAGGTATATTAAAGAAGATCAAATAGAAGTCAAGGGGTTACTCAGCAAGAACAACAACTACAGAATGTTCCTACCCCTACACAAGTTGTAACTCAACCTTCTGCAACTCAGGATCAAATAAAATCAACTAGAGAAAGAAAGTCAAACTTCACCCGTTGTTTATTCAAGCACCAAGACATAAGTCTCCACGATGTCCTTTTTCATTTTACACCAACAGTAGTGCTGTTTCAAATCATAATATATCTTCGTTGCTCCTGGATGGATAGACTATCTAGAACTGTGAGCCTCCTCCATGATCATCCTGGTCAAAACACTCACTCTAGGAATACAAACATGACCCTTGATCATCAAAACATCATGTGTTGTGTGCTAGTATGGAAAGATTTGTGTTTGCTAATTGATCTATGAATATGTATTAATGAAAGCAGATACTAGCAACTCAGCAATCATCGGCGTAGTATATTAAGAAACAAGAAGGTATAAGAACAGCACTCAGGTGTATGATTTAATTGAAAGTGATCTTAATATGTAAGGTTTACATTTTTGAAGAAAAAAAGTAGTAACAAGAAAAAATGAAAGACTCAACATAATAAAACCAAATATTTCTCCAGTAGGGGTTTAATGAGAGGACTACAACCGTTACGAGCACCACATTTACATACGCTACAAGAAAGGAAATATAGAGCGACTCTATATCTAGAAAGCCAGTATCGTCTTCACAACAATCAGATCCAAGAGGTGATATCGGCACCTCTTTAGTCTCCGTGCAACTGATATGCAATGGAAGACCACAAAGAAATGGATTTCCCTCATAACTGCTTTCATTAAATGTTGCAAACTGCGCAGCACGTTGTGGAGTCCTACCTGTTAAATTGTTATGTGCCACGCTAAACACTGCTAGAGTTGTCAATTCTAGAATTTGAGTGGGAATCCTTCCGATCAGGTTGTTGTATGATAGATCCAAACTCTCGATATTCTGTAGATTTGAGAATTCTGATGGTATCATTCCAGTTATGTGGTTATGTGACAAGTTTAGAGCACGAATTTGGGTAAGATTACTGAGCTCCTTAGGTAATTCGGCACTTAATTGGTTGCAAGAAAGATCGATTCCGGACATATCATCAACAATGCTACCTTCATAGGAATACGTATTGTGTTTGGTCATAAACTCTGCTCCAACCCATGCATAGTTATTTAGAAACATAATTGGTGATGATGACTTGATTGAGGATTCTACATCTATCATCGTATCTCCTCCAAACATCTGGAATCCTGGATATCCAAATGATGTACTGTATGGGTATGGTTCTATTATTAAGGCCTGTTGCATTATGTTCCCAACGCAGCGTGGAATAGGTCCCGAGAGATTGTTATGAGAAATATCCATAATTCTCAGTTCACTCGCACGGCACAATTCTGTGGGAATGGTGCCTTGAAGATGATTTCCTTTTAAAAGTAAGGTTGTTATCCCAAGACTGCCCAACCATTTTGGAATAGAGCCACTGAAGTTGTTATATCTTAGATCCAACACTTTTAAATATGAGTTTGAGAACATGTTGAATTCCCCTTGTAACTTGTTTTTGCTCAGATAAACACGTTTTAACTCTCGGAAAGCACTGAAACAGGCTGGAATCACACCGACAAGGTTGTTTTCAGAGAGATCTAACACCTCCAGTCTTTCAAGTCTACAGTAATCAGGTGGAATATGACCCTTTAGATGGTTTTTGGACAATGCAAGGGAGGTTAAGGAGGAGATATTACCAAGCCATGCTGGTATATTTCCTGACAAGTTATTGTAACTTAAGTCCAACGTTTGTAAGGGAGTAGTGGATAACTTCTGTGGAATTGGGCCGGAGAAGTTGTTCCCATCCAAGTATAAATATTGGAAATTGTTGATGTTACCTGAAACTGGAAATATTTCCCCTTTCAACATGTTATTAGACAATCTCAGAAGATATAACTTGGATCCTTCACGAGCCAATCCTATCGGAAGCTCTCCATTTAACTTATTGTATGACAAATCCAAGCATTCAAGGTTTTTCATGTCGGCAAAACTTGAAGGCAACATGCCTTCAAGCATATTGTTGGACATTGTTGATATCACGAGATTTGGGAAAATGGATCCAATGTTAGGAGGAAGTGGCCCTCGAATCTTGTTGTTCGAGATATCCAAAGCTTTCAGATTAGGAAGGAACGGCAATTGAAGAGATCCAGCGAATGCATTTCCATCCAAGTAAACTTCTCCAAGCCTAGAATTGTTTTCTAACAACCAATTTGGAAAGTCTCCTCCAATGTTGCATCTCGAGAGACGAAGAAGTCTCAAGTGATGTTGATAATGAAGGAAGTTTGGCATTTGAGAGCAGTTGAATAAAGATAAGGCCTCCAATTGAAACTTTGGGATCCAACTTTTAGAAGTAGTATGTACAATTACCGAGTTGTAGTCGGCAATGACAAACTTAAGTTTTGAATGGTTAGCAAATGACTCGAATGAAATTGGTATTTCAAAGTTGTTGTTTGCTATCAAGAGGTATTCAAGTGAAAAGAGAGATGAAAGTGGAGATGAGGCAATGTTTCCAGTAAACTGATTTTGAGTGAGATCAATTACCCGAAGATATGTTAAGTTTCCAAGGCATGTAGGGAGTGTACCGATGAAGCTGTTTCTGCTAAGACTTAGTTCTTCAAGATATTTCAGATCACACAAGCCTGTAAAATGAACAAGCAGAACTTTTTTATACATTTTCTATTTCTTTATGCAGAAAATATAGGAAGCCCGCAAACCAGAACAACCAGCTAACGTGAGAAATAAGAGGCCAAGTAGGAAAACTTAAAATGTTGTACACTAAGAATTACATAGTAGGCTATAATAAACATCTTCTTAAGTTCAATTGTTTAGGTTTTAATTAATTGGTCTTTTTAGAAGAGTGAAGGGTGAAAAACACACCTTTAGTATCTCAGTTTCTTGAGTTTCATACCTGAGCTATCAGGTGTGCCTAACACCTCAACTATTAATTGTTTGAATTTCGTACCTGAGCTATCAGGTGTGCGTAACACCTCAACTATTAATTGTTTGAATTTCATACCTGAACTTTCAAAATCATTTTGAAATGTCTTTGTTTGAGAAACAGTTGTCATATGTGTTGTTCATAGTTCGTGGCTTAGTATTTTAGATAGCTCAAACATATCACAAAAGTTGAAAATATAGAACTCCTAATAGATAAAAAAGTGTGCCATGGAACTAAAATTCTTAATGTAACATTCCTATGCTGCAACATCTAGAACGATGGAAATTTAAAGACTAATTTGGTGGATGCAATGTTATTACCTTGAAGTGGTAGGGTTCCATTGAGGTTGCATTCAGCTACCGATAAGACTTTAAGGGATGACATTACACCACTGCTCCTGAGGAAGTTCTCATCCAATGTGTTTCCATCCAACAGTAAATACTCTATATTTCTTAAAGCCCCCAAATCTTTCGTGCAAAAAAAGAAAAATAGAAGAATCATCAACATATAGTTAAAGGTGTTACAAAAGTAAACTTTTGAAGTGCAAATGCGTTGACTAAAATGGTGATAATAACCTGCAAATGACGCCTAAAATGGTGGAACAACATTTGTTTAACCAAGACGTTGAAAATGAGAGTAACTACTCATGTTAATTGGTACATATAAAACAACATCTTTGCATGTAAATGTATGATTTCTAACATTTTGTTAGTCCAAATTGAGACTTGTGGAGTTGTAATGAATTTTGATGTCAGTTCTTTTAAGCTTGTGATTTTGATGGAGTATCAATTATCTATATCTATAAATCAAGAAAGACTGAGATGGAAGCTGGGGAACAGATGTGTATATTTTTCTGTCAAGCCGCTTTATGAAAAGCTGAGGGCGAGGTTGAGGAGGCTTTTCCTGAAAAGGCGATACTGATTCCTAAGGTTCCAAGTAAGGTATGTTTTTTCACTTGGTTAGTTGCTAGAGGGGTGATCTTGACGGAAGAAAACCATAGGAAAAGAAAGGTTGTATGCATCAGCTGGTGTTACTTATGCAAGGAGGCTGGTGAAGATGTAGATTATCTTCTCCTACATTGTAGTCTGTCCACGAGATTGTGGTGGGATATGTTCAGTTAATTTGGTAGGGCTTGGGTAATGCCTAAATTTGTGAAGGACCTTTTGTTTTGCTGGAAAAGTGGAAGAAGTAGGAGAAAGTGCAGGGCATGGAATGTGGTTCATTTGGTGTAACACCCAAACTTAGGATAAAGAGTCCCGATGTTGGGTATACGAGTAAATAGGCCTTTCACTCTAGGAACGCGTTTTAAAGCTGTGCGGGTCTAGGCTCAGAGCGGACAATGTCATTAGTGGGTTGGGCCGTTACAAATGGTATTAAAGCCACTTCGTGTAGCAAGCAGGGTGAATTTTGAAGAGATAGAAATGAGTTTTGGGCAGTTCAGGAGTAGTCTACGGTCCCTTGTTTATTTTTGGTGCGCTCATGTAGTTCTGGGATGTATAGAAGATTGGATGTCTTTTGTAGAGAATCATAGAGAACCATATCTTTTTGTAGGTTCTTTACCTTTTGGTAGACCACTTGTATATGTCCGTTTTTTGGCCTTGTGGTTAATGAAGTTATTTACCTGATTAAAAAAAAAGCAAGAAAGACTGACAAACAATAAAATCAACTGAAAGAAGAATCTTCCAGAATTATATGTACCTTCATTTGGCATAAAACTCTGGAATCTATTGTACCTTAGATCGAGCTTCTTCAATGCCATTCGAGATGTATTTAGATCTGTCCAGGAATTTGTAATAACCATGTTAGGAAGCTACCGAGGAAAAAGAAGGCTTTTTGAGAGGGATACTGCCTAAGTTTACTTACCTAGAACTGAGAGAACATGTTCATGATCTAGATTGTTACTGCTCAAATCTAGGATTTCGAGCTTGTCTAACCCGGACAATCTCTCAGAACCTAAAGTACAGAGGAAATGGACTAGGTAGAATATCTTATCGAGTTCAAACAAGCAAATAGAGGGAACCATATGTTGGAACCTGATCCAGGTTTGTTGTATCCGAACCCTATGTCAGAACCTGATCCAATTTGGTTGTGTGAGAGGTTCAATGACTTGAGAGATGAAAGTTGACTAACAGACTCAAGGATGCTGCGATTGAAGTTGTTCCCTGTCAAATCAAGTACTTCCAGTTTTCTCAGTCGTCTCAGTTTCTCGAAACCTGTTACCAAATCAGCAAGCTTAAAATGGACATGTTAAATCATGTGACAGAGTCAAGTTTTCGAGAGACAAATAGATTATACTTCGAAGTTAACATTCGTCAATCAGTATATAGTTAAGGCTGGAAGTTATATTTCAAGTTATTGCGATCATACTTCCTATGTGCATTGGTAGAACCATTTCTCCAAAATGAAGTCCGTCTAAGTAACTACAACACCTTTTCATATTTGGAAACTCTTTAAGTTTAAATTTCTCATTTTACTGTTAATGGCATGCTCGTTTAACAAAAGATTCATCATAACATGTTTACGACCACAAGCTTTAAGGTACCTTTGGCATGTACCAAAAATCCATTCCTTTTTTCCTTGAAGAAAAACATCGTGCCTAGTGAAACATCACCATATAATATAAAACGGAGGGAGCGTAAATGGAGAAAACAAACCTTCATTCTTCACCCAACCGGCCAATGAATGTCCAGGTAGGAGCAATGCCTTGAGATTTTTGAAGGGAACAAACAAAGATGCATTAAAAAGCCAGTTTCGCAAAATATTATCAGTGTATGTACCATTAAGAGTACTAAGTTGTTCTTCTTGACTAATTTTCTTGACACCGAAAGACAACTCTATGACTCTTCTGGTTGTGTTGCTGCAAACAATTCCCTCCCATCCACAACAATTCGTGGTTTCATTAGCCCCCCACGATGACAAATAGTCGTCGCTGGTACTGTATTTTATGTTTGCCTTGAGCTGCAATAGAGCAGTCCTTTCTTCATTCCAACAACAATAGCAGCACCACCATCCATTTGCCATGAACAAAAACAACAACCATATATATACTTTCTTGATATTAGTCATATTCATCTTCTTTACTTACAATCCACTAGTTACATAGGCCACTGGATATTGACAACACTATATATATAAGAAAAGAATCTTGCTCGTTATTTGTGCTGGTGGGAGGTATTAGGTACTCTATTGAATAGTGCAATAATTGATGTATACGGGAGTGGAATTTTCTACAACTACTTTTCTTGTTATGCCCCTTTCAGCTTCTTTATTTTTTTCTTTAGTTTGACTTCTTGTTCTACTGTTTCTATAGTTTACTCTTATTTAATATTGTATTAGTCCATTCATTTATTTTTCTCTAATTTTCATCAAAACATAGCTTACAATTTGAGCTACACTAAAAAGAACAGTCTTCTTTTTGAAATAGATTAAAAAGGAAAACAAGACAAACAAATTAAAATCGAGGGAGTATATTTTGATATTATTGTGCTTAACTAGTGAACAAAATTTACTTCCTTAGCCACTTTATTCTTCCTTCATTTAATTTATTTATACTTTATGTGTGCTAAGTCAAAAAAATTCAGCTAGTTTGGGAGCTATTAAGTCTTTAGCATTTATTTCAGTGGACCATATATAATTGCACTAAAGAATTTTGGCAATTTGCATGTTTCTTAAAAAATGACACATTTTTATATTTCAAAATAATTTAACTTTAAACTTCTCATTTTACTTTTATGATTTTATACCATAAAAACGTGACATGTTTGAAACCGACAAGTGGTAACTGTGGACTACATTAAATATGAGCTGAATATACATTTTTTGGACTTTATTGTCCCAATATTTATCTTATATAGTCATTTTCACAGTAGATAGGTAATAAAACACAAGTGATCTTTGTATGGCTATTTCTTTTTTCTATTCAAATTGTAACTAGTTAAAGGAGTTTGATTTCTCGTACAGTCACTTCTTTTACTTGTTTAATCGCGGTTGAATCTTTTCAGGTTTTCTCAGGCATAGATGGACCAGTAGAAGTCATATTGATGGAGAGACCAAAAATCATCATAATTCATATTGAAACTGCTCAAAGTAGAAGCAAAACTAGTTGTTGACTAATTAACTTTTATCCCAATGAAAACAAGATCAAAGTACAAATCATTCTGTTGGCATCTCGCTGTCACACTCCGTTTAACTTCCTTTAGGGATGTAGTTGTAGATCGATTAGTTTTGATGGGTCGTTGGCTCCACCTGTAATCTCCTTCTACGACATGCTATTATGTCGTTATATTCCATGTAACTTTTATATGTGATACTTGTAATATACTCAAGATTCTGGTCTAAAACTGTTGATTCAATTATTGTTGAATGTCTGTAAGCGCTTAAAAATTACATCTTACTTGTTTTACCCACTGTAATGGCAAAACTTTACCCATCAAAGTGACTTTATTTTTATAGTCAGTAAAATTGTCACTTCACTGTTAAAAGTAGAAGTTTTAGTTATGTTAATGTAACAATGTTTCAATCTTTCTTTAGTGTGTACATACAGATCATTCATCTGATGGTTAATACTGAATTAATGTGACAAGTATTGAAGAAGATGCAATCAAATCGACACAACACCAGCTAGAATAAATGGACTAGGTAGGAACTAAGAACAACTCACACATACGATTTGCTATAATGAAATGCTACGTAATTAAAGTGACCTTAATATTCGAGGTCATCTACATTTGGAGACAAACAAACAGTAACATGAATACATGAAAGACTCGACAAAATAGAACCAAACATTTCTCCAGTAAGGATTTACCCAGAGGACTACAACCACTGCAACCACCACATTTGCATATGCCACAAGAAAGGAAATATAGAAGGCCTCCATATCTAAGAAAGACGCATCATCTTCGCAATAATTTGGTGCTGGGGGGTATATTGGAATCTCTTTAGCCTCTGTGCAACTGATGTTCAATGGAAGACCACAAAGAAACGGATTTCCCTCATAACTGCTTTCAGTAAAAGTTGCAAACTGCGAAGAACGCTGTGGAGTCCTTCCTGTTAGATTATTATGTGACACGGTAAAAACTGCTAGAGTTGTCAACTTTAGAAGTTGAGTGGGAATACTCCCAGTCAAGTTGTTGTATGACAGATCCAAACTCTCGATATTCTGGAGATTTGAGAATTCTGATGGTATTGCTCCAGTAAGGTGGTTATGTGACAAGTTTAATGCATGAATCTCGGTAAGATTACCGAGTTCCTTGGGTATTTCACCACTTAACTCGTTGTAAGAAAGATCAATTCCACACATATAATCCGCCATGAGACCTTTATATGAATAGGTATTATATTTGGTCGTAAACTCTGCTCTAACCCATGCATTGTAATCTAGAAACATATTCATGGAGGAGGACTCAGCTAAAAATTCTTCGTCTATCACAGCGTCTCCTACAAACATCTCAACTTCATATCCAAATGATGATAGGTATTCGGATATTATTGTATTCCATGCTTGTTGTGTTATGTTTGCCAAGCAATGAGGTATAGGTCCAGAAAGATTATTGTGAGAAATATCCAGCATTCTTAAGCACCTTGCATGACATAACAGTGGAGGTATGGTGCCTTGAAGACGATTTCCTCTCAGTAGTAAGATGGTTATATCAGAAGTACTGCCCAACCATTTTGGAATGGAACCACTGAAATTGTTGTCTCCTAGATCTAACAGCTGTAAATATGAGCTGTTTGAGAACATGTTGAATTCTCCTTGTAAATTGTTTTTGCTCAAATGTACATGTTTTAAGTATTGGAAAGCACTGAAACATGATGGAATCACGCCAACAAGGTTGTTTTCAGAGAGGTCTAACACCTCAAGTTGTTCAAGTCTGCAGTAATCAGGTGGAATATGACCCATTAGATGGTTTCTGGACAATGCAAGGGATCTTAAGGAGGAGATATTACCAAGACACGATGGTATGTTTCCTGAAAAGTTATTGTCACTTAAATCCAGTATGCTTAGAAAAGGAGCAGTGACTAACGCCTGCGGAATTGGGCCGGAGAAGTTGTTCCCATCCAAGTACAAATATTGCAAATTGCTGATGTTAGCTAAAACTGGAAATATTTCCCCTTCCAACAAATTATTCGACAATTTCAGAACATATATCTTGGATCCTTTACGGCCCAATCTAATCGGAATCTGTCCTTTTAACTTATTGTATGACAAATCCAAGCATGCAAGGTTTTTCATGTCAGCAAAACTTGAAGGCAACAAGCCTTCAAGCATATTGTTGAACATTATTGACACAAAGAGATTCGGGAAGATGGACCCAATGTTTGTGGGTAGTTCTCCTTGAATCTTGTTGTTTGAGATATCAAAAGCTCTCATCTTAGGACGGAATGGCAATTGAAGAGATCCAGTGAATGCATTTCCATCCAAGTGAACTTCTCCAAGTCTAGAGTTGTTTTCTAATAACCAATTTGGAAAGTCTCCACCAATGTTGCATCTCGATAGACCAAGAAGTCTTAAATGATGTTGATAATGAAGGAAACTTGGTATTTGAGAGCAGTTGGATAAAGTCAAGGCTTCCAATTGAAATTTGGGTATCGATCTATTGGAAGAAGTTTCTCCAATTACAGAGTTCTCATCAGCAAAGATAAACTTAAGTTTTGAATGGTTTGCAAATGACTCGAATGAAATTGGTATTTCAAAGTTGTTGTTTGCTATCAAGAGGTATTCAAGGGACAAGAGACGTGAAAGTGGCGATGAGGCAATGTTTCCAGTAAACCAATTTAGAGTGAGATCAATTACCCGAAGAAATGTTAAATTTCCAAGACATGCAGGGAGTCTCCCAGTGAATTTGTTTCTGCTGAGACTTAGTTCTTCAAGATACTTTAGATCACACAAGCCTATAAAATGAACAAGTAGATAATTTTAATACAAGTTTTATGTTATTGTTACACAGAAAACATATAATAGACTGTATATACCAGAATTTTATTGTAGGTTATGATATACATTTAATTACCTAAAGCAGCGAACCCATTTTCATCATCAAGTGCATTATTGCTCAAATCCAAGATTTCCAGCTTATCTAACCCTGACAATCTCTCTGGACCTGAAACGTTATGGAAATGAATTAGTTAGCATATTCTCGTTCTTGTAAGAAGACAAGTTGTTCAAAGGGGCAAGCAAAGGAAACCACACGTTGGAACCTGATGCAACTTTGTTGTTTGCGAGATTCAATGACGTGAGAGATGAAAACTGATTAAGAGACTGAAAGATGCTGCGGTTAAAGCCGTTCCATGATAAATCAAGGCTTTCTATTTTCCTCAAATGTCTCAGTTTCTCAGAACCTGTAACCAAATCAACAAGAAACTTAAAATGTACTAACAGTTAACTTTTTGAGAGTCAGATAGAATAAACTTTGAATTCAACATTCTATATCCAGTTACGTTAGGAAGCTACCGAGAAAATTTTCATCCTCTAGATTGTTGGAGCTCAAATCTAGGATTTCCAGCTTGTTTAACCCTGACAATCTTCCAGAACCTAAAATATAAAGGAAACTAATTCGGTTTCACAATTTTTGTTCTGAAGGAGAGACTAAATAGTTCAAAGGAGCAAATATGAAGTTGGAACCTGATCCAATATTATTGTCTGCGAGGTACAATGACTTGAGGGATGAAAGTTGACTAATAGACTCAAAGATGCTGCGATTGAAGTGGTTCCGAGACAAATCAAGTACTTCCAGTTTTCTCAGTCGCCTCAGATTCTCAAAACCTGTTACCAAATTAGCAAGAAAATTAAAATGGACATGTTAAATCATGTGACAGAGTCAAGCTTTCGAGAGTCAAATAGATTATACTTTGAAGTTAGCATTCGCCAACCAGTATATAGTTAAGGTTGGAAGTCATATTTCAAGTTATTGTGATCATACTTCCTATGTGGATTGGTAGAACCATTTTTCAGATATGTAATACTCCCTCTCTTTCATTTTTTTTATGATATTCTTTCTGTTTTAGTCCGTTTAAAAAAGTACGACACTTTTTTATATTTGGAAACTCGTAACTTCTAAATTTCTCATTTTTACTTTTAATGACATGCTCTTTTAACAAAAGAATCATCATAACATGTTTACGACGACAAGCTTTAAGATACCTTTGGTGTGTGCCAAAAATCATTCCCTTTTTTTCACATGCCTAGTCAAACGCCACCATATAACATTAAACGGAGGGAGTGTATATAGAGAAAACGAACCTTCATTCTTCACCCAACCGGCTAATGAACGTCCGGGGAGGAGTAGAGCTTTGAGATTTTTGAAGGGAACAAATAAAGATGCATTAAAAAGCCAGTTCCTTAAAATATCATCAGTATATGTACCATAAAGAGTACTAAGTTGTTCTTCTTTACTAATTTTCTTGACAGCAATGGATAACTCTATGACTCTTCTGGTGGTGTTGCTGCAAACAATTCCGTCCCATCGACAACAATCCGAGGTTTCATTAGCCCCCCACGATGACAAATAGTCCTCGTTGCTTGTACTGTATTTTATGTTTGCTTTGAGTTGCAATAGAGCTGTCCTTTCTTCTTTCCAACAACAATAACAACAACACCATCCATTTGCCATGAACAAAATCAACAACCACAAATATACTATCTTGCAATTAGTCATATTCTGCTTCTTAACCTACAATGCCAGACTATGTAAGAAGAGAAAGCTTGCCTGTTACTTGTACTAGTGAGAGGTAGCAGGTAACCTTCTGGAATTAGTCAAGGTACGCGCAACCTGGCCCGAACACCATGGTCATCAAAAAGAGAGAAAAAAACACTTTCTTTGCACAAATACCATCTACTTAGGTCCACCTATATATTCCTAGTGGATATTGAAGATCATTAGATTCTTGTGGATTGTTTAATTATTAGAGAGAAACTATATATAACCTTTCTCATGAAGAAAATTTTAGTGTAATAATTGATGTAGACTGGAGTGAAATTTTCTACTACTACTTTTCTTGTTATGTCCTTGCAGCTTCTTTATTTTATCATTTTAATGTCTTCTTCTTGTGTTACTAATTTTGCTATTATCTAATACAGTCAAACCTCGTTACAACAATAGTGTTTGTCTAAAAGTTTCATGGCTACTGTAGTGAGATGCTGTTATATATGTATATTGGCATTTGATAATTAGATCTTGATTAGCTATTATAAACAAAACTCAAAAAAATTATTTAAATGGGAAAAACTCCATCATTGTCTTGACTTGAGGTCCTCATTTGAAAGGGAAAATTTCCCCTCTAGGGTCACTTGTATGGAAGTTTCGTCAACAAAATTTAATTGCTTAGCTACCTTTTTTTGAAAAAAAAATAAAATATGTGTGCTAATGTCAAAAAATTGAGCTAGTTTAGGAGCTACAAAGTCTTTAGCACTAACTTCAGTGGACCATATACATGAAGTATACATTTCTTTCAACACACTAATTGCACTTGAAGAATTTTGGCAATTTGTCTGTTCCATAAATATATGACACATTTTTATTGTTTTAAGTCTCGGAAAGCACTGAAACATGATGGAATCACGCCAACAAGGTTGTTTTCAGAGAGGTCTAACTCCTCAAGTCCCTCAAGTCTGCAGTAATCAGGTGGAATATGACCCTTTAGATGGTTTCTGTACAATGCAAGGGATTGTATGGAGGAGCTATTACCAAGCCACGCTGGTATATTTCCTGACAAGTTATTGTAACTTAAGTCCAACGCTTGTAAGGGAGCAGTGACTAACGCCTGCGGAATTGGGCCGGAGAAGTTGTTCCCATCCAAGTATAAATATTGGAAATTGTTGATGTTACCTGAAACTGGAAATATTTCCCCTTTCAACATGTTATTAGACAATCTCAGAAAAATTAACTTGGATCCTTTACGAGCCAATCCTATCGGAAGCTTCCCTTTTAACTTATTGTATGACAAATCCAAGCAGGTAAGGTATTCCATGTCACCAAAACTTGACGGGAACAAGCCTTCAATAATATTGTTGGACATTATTAACACAACGAGATTCGGTAAGATGGACCCAATGTTAGGGGGTAGTTCTCCTTGAATCTTGTTGTTTGAGATATCCAAAACTTCCAGATTAGGAAGGAACGGTAATTGAAGAGATCCAGTGAATGCATTTCCATCCAGGTGAACGTCTCCAAGTCTAGAATTGTTTTCTAATAACCAATTTGGAAAGTCTCCACCAATGTTGCATTTCGAGAGAATAAGAAGTTTTAAATGAAGTTGATAATGAAGGAAACTTGGTATTTGAGAGCAGTTGGATAAAGTCGAGGCTTCCAATTGAAATTTTGGTATCCATCTGTTGGAAGATGTTTGTCCAATTACCGAGTTTTTGTCAGCAAAGACAAACTTAAGTTTGGAATGGTTAGCAAATGACTCAAATGAAATTGATATTTCAAAGTTGTTGTTTGCTAACAAGAGGTATTCAAGGGACAAGAGATTTGAAAGTGGGGATGAGGCAATGTTTCCAGTAAAATGATTGTCAGTGAGATCAACTACCCGTAAAAATGTTAAGTTTCCAAGAAATGGAGGGAGTTTTCCAGTGAATTTGTTGTAGCTGAGACCTAGTTCTTCAAGATATTTGAGATCACACAAGCCTATAAATTGAACAAGTAGATAATTGTTATACATGTTCTATTTTGTTGTTATAAAGATACTATAGGAAATACACAAACCCCCACAGTAACTCAAGAGATGAAAAGTCTAAGTAGGAAAAATAAGAGATAGTCGACTAAGCCAGAATTTCATCGTAGACTTACATCTTCTCTTAATCGAGTGCTTAGATTTTAAACTGCTAATTTTAATTCTTCATAATATTTGTGGATCAGTCTAAGCAGAGCATGCACTTGACCTAAACATACATCATTTGCTCAAATTTTGAAAAGAAGCTCTTCTCAAAGCAGAAATGCAAGGTAAGGTTGCGTACAATACACCTTGTGGTGGAGCCCTTCCCTGGACACCATGCATAGCGGTAGCTTTAGTGCACCGGGCTGCCCTTTTTCAGTTCTTGTAAAAACATTTCATGAAATATACTAATCTCCCTGAAAACTCTTCAAAGAAAATAATCAACACTTCATGCATTAAATGAGAAAATGACAACATCCTTAGTTGTATAAAGGATAATTATGTGGATGCTATGTATGAAATTACCTTGAAGAGGTAGGGTTCCATTGAGGCCGCATTGAGCTACCGATAATACTTTAAGGGATGACATTACACCACTGCTCCTGAGAAAGTTCTCATCCAATATGTTCCCATCCAACAGTAAGTACTCTATATTTCTTAAAGCTCCCAATTCTTACATGCAAAAGAAACATATAAGAATCATCAACATGTGCTTTCGATGGAGTACCAATTAGATATATCTATGCAGCAAGACTGGGATGAGATAAAAATCAACTGAATGAAGAACCTTCCAGAAATATATGTACCTTCATTTGGTAGAAAACTCTGGAACTGATTGTACCTTATATCGAGCTTCTTCAATACCATCTTAGATGTATTTATCTCTGTCCAGGAATCATAATAATTATGTTAGGAAGCTACTGAGAAAAAGTAAGGGATTTTCAAGAAAATTGCATGTTTACTTACGTAGAGTAGAGAAAACGTTTTCAAGATCTAGATTGTTATAGCTCAAATCTAGGATTTCCATCTTGTCTAACCCTGACAATCTCTCAGAAATGTTAAGGGAATGGATTAATTAGAATATAACAGGCAAAGAAGCAAACCATATGCTAGAACCTGATCCAGTTTTGTTGTGTGTGAACCATATGCCGGAACGTGATCCAATGAAGTTACGAGAGAGGTTCAACGACCTGAGAGATGAAAGTTGACTAATAGGCTGAAAGATGCTGTGATTGAAACTGTCCCTGACAAATCAAGTACTTTCAGTTTTCTCAGTCGTCTTAGTTTCTCGAAACCTGTTTACCAAATTAGCAAGAAAATTAAAATGGACGTGCTAAATTTTGTGACAGTGAGTTTTCGAGAGTTAAATAGATTGTACTTTGAAATTAACATTCTAAAACCAGTCTATAATTAAACTTTGGAAGTTGAACTTGTGATCATACTTCCTATTTGTAGGTATGTAGTACTCCCTCTGTTTCATTTTATATGGCATTCTTTTTGTTTTA